>NW_019154120.1:15354854-15488556 GCF_002288905.1 Enhydra lutris kenyoni | reverse complement strand
CTGGGGTTGTGAGGAGTGGTCCATTATATGCTTGCAAGTTGGGAGGGGGTCAGAGATGGTGTATGTGTCTAAGGAATTTTGGAAGCAACGTTTCCAGAACCTTGAGGGGCTAGCTGTTGTTGGGAAAAAGGTTATTCATTACCAGTAATAAAACCTTTTTCTGAGACCCTTTACATGTATATCAGTGGGCCATATGCTTGGGAATGATTGTCAACAGTATCCTGGAGGGTTTAGAGATAAAGGAAGTTTCCAAAGGAATTGTTAAAGTAGACTTACAGGATCCTGGTTGGGGGTATGGATTGGTCAGGTTAAGATTTCCCTTTGCCCTTAGCAAAATGTCAAGGAGGAGGCAGTTGTGTCCCTAAAGGAATGTCACTCTGTCTGTTTTAAGGGATTGTCAGTGGGTAAGGAAATTTAGTAATTTTTCTTCTGCCTCTGTTTCCCACATCAATAATAACCTCTTTATGGCCCTCCCATGCATACTATGTTTTGAAAAATTCTGTGTTCCAAGTTGTAATTATTAAATATTATTTATTTAGTCAGTGGAAAAAAAAAAGGAGGCTATCACAGAATTTTTCTTGGGCACTTAACAAGGTTATTGTAAGTGTGAAATAACTTCAAGAAATATTGAAATATAATTTTAATAACATAATTTTATAATACAGTATAATCTATACAATATAAATATAATATACCTTGTACTATAAAATTATGGTAGATAGTACATAAAAGAAGAAATCATAATTATATTATAAAATTATAATCACATTTTCAATGGATGGGAATTCATATTTTCACCTAACATTTGACTAAAGATGAACAAACCAAATAAGAGAACCAAACAAAAAGCGTTAATTTCATTAAGTGACCATTTTTTTTTAAATTTTATTTATTTGACAGACAGAGATCACAAGTAGACAGTGAGGCAGGCAGAGAGAGAGGAGGAAGCAGGCTCCCCGCTGAGCAGAGAGCCCGATACGGGGCTCTATCCCAGGACCCTGAGATCATGACCTGAGCTGAAGGCAGAGGCTTGAACCCACTGAGGCACCCAGGCGCCCCTTAAGTGACCATTTTTAAGTGTACTTAACCAACGGTAACAGCCACATTTATTGAGTACTTACATGTGTAGACGGAGAGCTAAATGTTTTCAATGTATTTGTTCATTTAATTTTATTCATATATCCTAAAAACCTGAGCATTCAGTTTTCTCTTATAAAATACTAGTAAAACAAAGTAAGAATGTGCAGGACACATTTCTGCGTTACATTTAGGTAGGCCATTAAGGAACAAAAGGGCTGGACCAGATTTATTAGTCATATTGAGGTTACTTTATGATTTGACTTCCAAGGGGCACCTTTCTTCATATGAGCCAAGATCCCTTTCACTCTCATTCTAGAATCTGTCAGGATAGATGCTGATAGGTCACAGAGAGGTTTTCCAAACATATGAAGCATCCATGTGAGAGCTCAGCCAACGTTCCCATTGTCAATTTATTTTAATGACAACCTTCTGGCTGAGTGACAATGAATGCCCAATCACAACTATATTTGTCTTCAGGATAGCAACTGCAGGCTTAAAATTTTAAGTCACTTTAAAAACATTAGGTTCTACAATTTGACCACAACTTATTATCAAAGTTAAGGTATCAACATTCATTACTAAAGATGATTTTTATAAGTTATGAGACTGAAAATTTCTTTTCTAAATGTAATACCACTACAGTAGAGGATAGACCTACTTGTGCATATTTACATATTTCATTTATATATTTATTTGCATGCAAATTCTTGAAGGTCATAGGAATCATTTTGCCAACTCTGAGAATATGGCATCTTTTAACTCAGCTGCAAATCGAGGCCAGGATTTAATCTCCTTTTGTCCAAGAACAGGGTATGACTGAGTAAATTTTTATTGGGGGAAAGACATGAAAAATCTCTCATTATGCCAACTGAGCCTACACTGTCTTCATTCTTGCCTTCTCAATTTTGTCTTATTCCCATTTGTTCCTTCATTCATGTTTTGACTTCTCTCAAATGTATGTGGAAGATACATACAAAGATCTAAATGCTGAGAGGTTCAAATAAGAAACAGTTTAAACCACTCTGCCTCCTCATCTGATGAGACCTGGGAACCCAATAGACTGTGTAATGCTCTCTGTGCTTGCTTTATGAGTTTGCAGTTTTTCAATATGAGTTCAACATGCAGAGTTCTAATCACCCAGGAACCATGGTATATACCTATCAAATCGTTTTTCCTAATTAATAGAACATACCACTACTTCTTTTAAGGCTCTTAACATTTTCTCATATCTTTAATACACATTAATATATGTTGGTTAAATCTATTAGATGGCAAGCACAAGCTGATTCACTTCTGTACCTCCTACAGCAATTGATCCCAAGGTGCTTTGGAGATACTAAAACATGATTTACTCAATGAAATAAGGAAGAAAGGAAGTGACTGAATTTCAGGTTATTTGTTGCTAGTAATGGAATGGTTTTGATTTGTCTTTTCTCGATTCCTGATGTTTAGCATCTCCTCTGTACTTCTTGGCCACTTGTAGGTCCTCTTTGGAAATATTTCCATTCAGTTCCTCCACCCATTTTAATCAGATTATTTGTGCATTTGTTATTGAGTTATAACAGTTCCTTATATATATTGGGTCATAACCCTTTATCAGACAAATGATTTGCAAAGATGTTCTCCCATTCTGAAAGGCTGCTTTTCATTTTGTTGTTTCTTTTGCTGTGCAGAAGATTTCTGAGTTTGAAGTCTTGAAGTCCTCTGTTGCTGTCTTCAAATGTGAAGTACCAGTCACCTACCCCAGTCTTTACTGACAACCTCTGGAGAGATATACCTTTCTTCATCTCTGCTAGGGATTCTGAGGCTTTCTCAAACCTTCTGTGAATAAGCCTGTTCCATGCTTCTTTCGCCCTTGTGTAGCAGTATTTTCAGTATTTTCAGTTTGGATAGCTTCTCTCCATCTCACAGCACACCAGACCATGTGCCCACAACCTCCCCTTTGCTTTCCCAAGAGCAGAGCCAAAGCTCGGGTTTGTGTGGGCTCTCCCTGGCCCACATATTCAACTGGCTTTTTTTTTTTTTTTAAAGATTTTATTTAGTTATTTGACAGACAGAGATCACAAGTAGGCAGAGAGGCAGGCAGAGAGAGAGAGGAAGGGAAGCAGGCACCCCGCTGAGCAGAGAGCCCAATGTGGGGCTCGATCCCAGGACCCTGAGACCATGACCTGAGCCGAAGGCAGGCTTAACCCACTGAGCCACCCAGGCGCCCCTCAACTGGCTTTTTGAGCATGCTTGCTAGCCCTGGGCCAAAGCTTGCTCTCACCACCATTAGAAGTGTGCAGAGGGAGCTGGCCACAGGGTGAGGGGAGCATAGGTATGGGTGAGGTGCACAGAGCTCTAGGGTTGCCTGTGTGCCATCTGAGTGAGACATCCCCAGCGGCTCCTAGGTGCGTTTTTTGATGTCATCTGTGAGGCAGTTAGTAGAGTCTATGTCCCTTTAATGTCCTCTAAGAGTCCTACCTATTGCCCTACCAGCCTCTACCTGCTCCCCCTTATGCAACTCAAGACTCAATACTCTAGATGGGGCCAGAGAGAAATGGGCTTCTGGTAGCTTCCCACACAGTTGGGGGAAAATATCGCAGGCTGAGAATGTATCTCTTGGCACTGTGCTGCGCCACTCTGGAGGAAGGGTGATGTGGATAAAGTGAATCAGTTCCTTTTGCCCTCTGCAGTGTGTCCAAATGTGCCTATTTTCACTCCAGTGGTGTGCTACAACTTTTCCTCTGGAAACCTGGACTTCCACAAAGGCTCTCTCACCCATGGCTGATTATCTGAGATGGCATTCTCCAGGGGCTTCCAGTCTGCTGCCAAGAGGGGCTAGGGCTGGTTTATAGCTACAGCAGTGTCCACTGCTGTGCCTGAGGTCTGTATGCCTAGTACCCAACCCAAGGGTGAGCAAGAGCCCTCCTGTTCCCTTGGTGTAATGGTGCTGAATCCCAGCACTACCAGAAAGGCACCTCTGTCCATGGATGGATGCCAAATTGTTGTTGAGGGAGGATATAAGCAAGAGACATCTTATTTGGCCATGTCGCTGATGTCCCAATATGAAAGCTCATTTACTTTTCAAAAGATGCATTTAGCTCCCACAGATATAGACAAAAGAATGATTTCTCTGCAAGTGGAGATTATGTCATGGAAAATGTTAGCAGGTGCTCAGGCAAGGTTTCATGAAGGGGTGATTCCCATGATCTTCAGCTTTACAAGTTCGGGAATGAAAGAATCCAACGAATGAAGCATTCTTGTAGGTGATTTGGTAATTTGTTTCATTTATTCCCTCCTGGCATATCTAAAGGGGGGGGGCTATCTCAGTTTGCCTAGATTAAGAATCTGAGATTCCCAGAGTCTGCTCATTGCCCAAGGTTATGTAGTTAAGTAAGTAGAAGATTTGGGATGCAAACTGGGGCTTATCTACACTAAGGCCACTGTTGTATTACTGTTGTGTTATTTGTTGTTGTTTTGAATAGTTATGTGTATGTGATTTGTTTGGGGTAGAATGGGCTGCAGGAGATTAACGTCTTTTGCCTATCAAGAAGGAAAATACAAGAAAAAAGGAAAGAAAGAAAATCAAGCCAAACACCGCCAAAGGCAAGGAAAGCAAGGGCAAAAATGAACTACTGGGCTTCACCAAGATAAAAAGCTTTTGCACAGCAAAAGAAACAGTCAGCAAAACCAAAAGACAACCTACAGAATGGGAGAAGATATTTGCAAATGACATATCAGATAAAGGGCTAGCATCCAAAATCTTTAAAGAACTTATCAAACTCGATACCCAAATAACAAATAATCCAATCAAGAAATGGGCAGAAGACATGAACAGACATTTCTCCAAAGAAGACATCCATATGGCCAACAGACACATGAAAAAGTGCTCCACATCACGCGGCATCAGGGAAATACAAATGAAAACCACAATGAGATATCACCTCACACAAGTCAGAATGGCTAAAATTAACTTGTCAGGAAATGACAGATGTTGGTGAGGATGTGGAGAAAGGGGAACACTCCTACATTGTTAGTGGGAACACAAGCTTGTGCAGCCACTCTGGAAAACAGTATGGAGGTTCCTTAGAAAGTTGAAAATAGAGCTACCCTACAACCCAGCAATTGCACTACTGGGTATTTACCCTAAAGATGTAAATGTAGTGATCTGAAGGGGCACATGCACCCGAATATTTTATATTTGGGTATTTTATATTTATATTATATTTATATTATATTTTATAGCAGCAATGTCCACAATAGCCAAAGTATGGAAAGTGCCTAGATGTCCATCAACAGATGAATGGATATAGAAGATGTGGTATATGTATTACACACACACACACACACACACACACACACACACACACACACACACACACTGGAATACTATGCAGCCATAAAAAATAAAATCCTGCCATTTGCAATGACATGGATGGAACTAGAGGGTATTATGCTAAGTGAAATAAGTCAATCAGAGAAAGACAATTATCATATGATCTCTCTGATATGAACACACACACACACACACACACACACACACACACACACACACACACACACTGGAATACTATGCAGCCATAAAAAATAAAATCCTGCCATTTGCAATGACATGGATGGAACTAGAGGGTATTATGCTAAGTGAAATAAGTCAATCAGAGAAAGACAATTATCATATGATCTCTCTGATATGAGGAACTTGAGAGGCAGGGCAGGCGGCTGGTGAGGAGAAGGGAGGGAAAAATGAAACAAGATCAGACTGGGGAGGGAGACAAATCATAAAATGACTCTTAATCTCAGGAAACAAACTGAGGGTTGTTGGAGGTGGGGGTGGGGCATGGGGAGGGATAGGGTGGCTGGGTTATGGACACTGGGGAGGGTATGTGCTATGGTGAGTGCTGTGAAGTGTGTAAACCTGGTGATTCACAGACCTGCACCCCTGAAACAATTAATACATTATATGTTTAAAAAAAGAAGAAGAAAGAAAGAAAGAAAGAAAGAAAGAAAGAAAGAAAGAAAGAAAAGAAAAGAAAAGAAAAGCAAGCCAGTAAGCACCGTACTGAGTAGCTGTGGATTCCTCTTCAATCTGAGTTTTGTACTCATTCAGTAGTCATTCAGTTAATCTGTACAGTGAGGTGCTTTCCCATGCCTTTCCCTGGGCAACTAACACCGAGTCTTCCCACCAGACTCTTCAGGTTCTACGCAGCATCATGTATCTGGCGTTTCTAATTCCACACACATGCCTCAGCCGTCTGTTCTAACCAGAGTTTTAAACCACACCAAAACAAGATTCACTTTCTCCTTATTAATATTTAGACTCTGAGGGGGTTTATTCAAACTTTCTCTCTACTTTCACTTGCAGGACTTCACAAATGCCATCAGAGAAGCTTCCATAAAGGCAACCAAAGTCAGAATTACTTTTGCAAAATGGGCAAAAACTTAATTTGCAATAATTTCTTAGCAATTTCAAGGACATTTTCAAAAGTAAATCATAATAATCGGCCTGCAGAGAATTAGTCTACAACATCTTACCAACTTTGGACAAGCATTTTTTCCCATATAGTACAGACCTTTAGCCTCTAATGTTTAGAAAGTTTTTGGAAAGCATTGTGATGTCTAACACAGATAGAACTAACAGGAAACTTCATTGAAAGGTTTTACGCAATTTCATACTGTACCTCAACCCCAAAGGAGAAAAAAAAAAAAAAAGATATGGCCATCAAATTATGCACATGGCCAAACCCTAAACTTAGCAGTGGGAACAGAGAACTAACAGTTGAAGTGGGCTAAGGAAATGACAAAGATTCACCTTGAACTTAATTGTCACTATGTGTTACCTTGAAATTAGTGGACCTTATGTTTTGCCTTTTTTTCTACTAATCCAGCCTCTGTTGCTTAAAGCAATGTGTGTTTCTGGTTTCTCACTTCTTTAAATAGCACTTGCAGTGAGTGATATTATAACAACACAGGGCACAGTGTGAACAGCCAACAAGAGAATCATTTAAACAAATGGATTTGTAAAACATGATTGTTTTAAGCCTGTCCATGTCAGGACTGCAATTTGAATTAAACATAAAGTGACTTCTTTCACTGAATCAATAAGTGCAAATAACATTGCTTGCAACCATGTTTTATTTCACAGACTAAAATGGTTCTTAACAGCTTTCTGAAGGCTGTGTTTCAGCCACCTGCTGTTAAAGTTGTTTGCTTTTTCTTGCAAAATTTGTTTTTTTTTTGCAGCATTAAAACAGGCAGACTTGCAGTTAGCTCACTTGGGGCTAGAGTCCAGGGATGTTTGAAAGGCACTTTTCTTAATGAACACCATAATTTCCTGCACCCTTCCTACCAGCAAGTCAGAATAAGAGGAAGCACAGAAGGGTTTCCCGAAGCTAGTTTGCCTCCAATTCTTACCAGTATCAGCTGACTTGCAGTCAGAGGCAATTTCTACCACTTTCACAAAGAGCCTTCTAGTGGTTCATGTGAGTTTATGATTTAAAAAGTTGGTTTTATTGGCATCTAGTAGATACCATGGTAATCCTGGTTAGCATGAAATCATGCTAGTGATGACATCTACTCTGTCCTTGTTTATGGCTTCCATTTTGTAAAATAAAATAGAACCCATTACAACATTTGTATTCATGTAGTTATTGGGTGTCTGGAAAAAAAAGTAGTGGCACGGGGTGCAAAAATGCCACAGATGTCTTCAGCTTGAAATGTTGAATGATTCTGGAAGCACGATCTGGAGAAGGGAAGGCTACTTTATTTTTTAGTTTTTAAGGGTATATTTTTAAAAATTTTTTTATTTATCTACTTGACAGAGAGATCACAAGTACACAGAGAGGCAGGCAGAGAGAGAGGAGGAAGCAAGCTCCCCGCTGAGCAGAGAGCCCAATGCCGGGCTCCATCCGAGGACCATAGGACCATGACCTGAGCCGAAGGCAGAGGCTTAACCCACTGAGCCACCCAGGTGCCCCAAGGGAAGACTACTTTAAAAAGTGCCTTAACATCTTTCTTTTGCTTGGTCAAATTCATAGAAGTAAGTGTTACTGATTTTCAAATCTTATTCTAATCCTTGATTTTTCTTTTTTTTTTTTTTAAAGATTTTATTTATTTATTTGACAGAAATCACAAGTAGACAGAAAGGCAGGCAGAGAGAGAGGTAGAAGCAGGCTCCCCACCAAGCAGAGAGCCCAATGTGGGGCTCGATCCCAGGACCCTGAGATCATGACCTGAGCCGAAGGCAGAGGCTTAACCCACTGAGCCCCCCAGGTGCCCCTCTAATTCTTGATTTTTCTAAAATTTCCATACTGAATACCTGGGAAAAAAAAAAAAAACCACACTGATCTGTGGAATCATTGGGAAAAGAAAGAAATAAACAAAACACAACAGAAGGACTATTTCTTAGACATTCATGCATATGTGAGATGGGGCATTCTCTCAGTGCTTTACTTTCATGATTTGGAAAGCAATGTGTATTTTGTGAAGAGGGGAAGCAGAGGATTTGAAATTTAGGCTGGAAAAAAAAATAAGTGATATGATGAAACTGTTAGAATATTAAAGAAATAAAGTGAATACTTAGTTCATAAACATTTCATGGATGTTGATGAAAGTACTTTTAACAACCTGCATTCTTTTAGAAAGTTGGATAAGATCTTGATGATTTTGTATAATAGTAAGGTTTCCCCCCAAATAAATGAATCACTTCTCCCAAAATAAATTCCATCATTTAAGTTAAAATAATATTTTAGTTTTAGACATATGAAGTTAAATATATACATTAAATATATATAGATATATACTGGGGAAAAATAGTGGCTTGTAGTGGTAGACAGTATTCTAAGAGGGGTGTCCTAGGATTTCTTTCCCCTGGTATTGATATCTTGAATAATCCCTTTCTCTTGGGTGTGACTGGGGTCTCTGAATACCTTCTGGCCAAGAGAGGATGCCAAAGGTGAAGGGATGTTAAAGAAGAAGAAAGTTTCCAAATCAGTTGAGTTTGAATTCATCAAAAGGAATATATTTCTGCGAAGGCGTGACTAAATTAAGAGTTCTTAAGGGAGGATTTGGCTTTCCTTGAGATGAAAGACTCATCTTGCAGGCTTAACAAAGTAAGCAGCCACACTGGAGAAGATGATCTGTAAAGGAACTGTGGGCAGCTTCTAGGACCTTAGTGTGGCATACAGGCAACAGCCAGCCAGAAGCTGGTGTCCTCATGCAGCTGCAAGGAAATGAGTTCTGCCAACAACCTGAATGACTTTGAAAGTATAGTCTTTCCCAGTCAAGCCACCAGATAAGAATGCAGCCCAGCTAACACCTTGACTGCTACTTTGTGAGACGATAAGCAGTTAAAGGACCCAGTTAAGCTGTGCCCAGACTCTCAACCCATGGAAACTGTGAAATAATAAATATGTGATGCTCTAAGCACTAAGATTGTGGTAATTTATTATGTAGCATTAAAAAAGGAATGCACTTTTATATAAATGCCTAAATATCATTATATTGTCTGTTGCCATATCTCCCCACCCCCTCTTCATACAAGAGAACTCAAATCAAAAGCCCACACCGTATTTTCTTAAAAGAGTTATTTTAATTAATGCTAGAACCTTTGTAAGGTACCACCCATTAGACATAAGAATAAACACTACATGGGTTTTTAAGAAGTCTCACATATTCAGAGAAAGTAGTAAAAGACAAATTTTAGCTCTTTTTTCTTTTCAGTGCATTGACACTGGCTATAAGGAAAGAAGATTTAAACATAGCTCTTAGTTTGAATGACCAAGTGCTGAAATGAAGAAAGAATACAGGGGAGGGATTGGAAATTACTCTGTCTCAATAGCAGTCAGTGGTCACAACAAACTTGGGAATGGTAGGGCTGCCCTTGATATAGCCTATTCCACTGCTACAGAGATATTTCCCAGCATGCAGGACAACAAGGCTTGGAAAGATAGAAAATTCACCATGTAATTTAATTTCAGGCTAGACCAAAATGGAAACTTGACCATTGGTATAGAACTTTCCTAGAAGCAATGAGGAAACTACCATGCAGATCTGAGTTTCCACCCTTGGGATGATTCATGGTCCTAGTCCTCCCAAATTCTTTTAAATCTGATTTACCCAGGCCCCAGTTTAAGATTTGAAAGAAAATTACAGTAGCATCTAGATGATTTTCAAAAGGATCCAAGGAGAGTTCATTCCCACTATTTTGGGATGAATACCACAGTAGAAGAATTACAAATTGTAAATTAATATTTGAAGAACATTTATACCAGTAACATTCAAAGTGATGCAGAATCAGACAGCTTCTTGTATATTGATAAAATTTATGAAAGTTCATTCTTCCACCAACCTATCACAAATTGCAGATATTAATATTTGCTTGTGACTAAAAGTTTAATATATTTAGCAGGGATATTTGCACATGGCTTTTTGAAAATCTAAAAATTACATTACTGCACCTTCCTTATTTAAGGCACTTTTCCCCTCTCAAAAACAACAGCATCAGGAACAATTACTTATAAAAAGATTAAATAAAACAGAGAACAATGTAACAGAATTTAACGCTAGAATGTAATTTTGTGTATTTTTTTCTGATAATTTCGTGAGATCTTGTAAATACCTATCTTGAAATACATACTTTCAAAAGTACTTTCAAATGTGTTCTTTTATATTTTCTTGCAATTATCATATATGGTAAAAGAACGTGCTAATTTTAACTTAATCAGGGCCACATGATCATGAATTGACATGATCACACATGATGAGTTAGAGAAATACTTTTGTCGTTACTGTTATTTTTTAAAAAGCTCTACTAAATATCAGTTAAACATTTCCAATACCAAACCTTTAATTTTATGTGTCATAAACTGGTTTACATGTGAATTTTATTTCATGTGTCAATTTAAAAAATTAAGTCAGCATTTGTCCCGATTGAACATAGTAGAATAGAAAATATTGTCTAAATAGAACTATTTCCTGGTTTCAGATGAACCAAAAGCTGATTCTGCTTATTATAGATCGGTGTTCCAACATTTCTTCTGAACCCCTCAGGCTCTTATGCTTGCCTGTCATCCTACATAGCAGATTTTCTGTACTAATTTCCTAATGTCATTAGGAAATAGGGTGATTCAAGAATACAGACAGGGTTTTCCATGTCCATCCATCTAAAGCAGCCTACCAGGAATTCTGTCACAGACTTAGTTTGACTTTATTTATAACTTCATTAACTATCAAATATTTTCCTCTTTATTACCTATTTCAACTAAAAACATCAACTTCAAGAAGCAAACTTAGTAATGTCCTGTTTAACACTGAACTGTGCTTAGCACATGACTGGGGGTTCAACTATTATTTATTCACTAAATGAATTACAGGTATAGCATGGAGTATATATTCACGTATTTAAATAAGTCAGAGATCAAGAGCATTTGAAAACTGAGACACCAAGTTAGAGATTACAGACTGGAATTTAATAGATTGTTAGCTGAATGCAGCTCAGATAGCTAATTTGATAGGAGATATTAGCTCTCTTGGCTACTTGATATTGTACTGGCCATGGCATGGAACATCCAATCCAAACCTGGTTGTGCCAACAGAAAACTACTGCCTTTGACAACAGACCTTCTCTTTCTACAGTTTCTATTTCCTCATTAAAAAATTCCACTGGAGGGGCACCTGGGTTGCTCAGTGGGTTAAAGCCTCTGCCTTCGGCTCAGGTCATGATCCCAGGGTCCTGGGATTGAGCCCCACATCAGGATCTCTGCTCAGCAGGGAGGCTGCTTCCCTCCCTCTCTCTGCCTGACTCTCTGCCTACTTGTGATCTCTGTCTGTCAAATAAATAAATAAAATCTTTAAAAAAAAAAATTCCACTAGAATACAATTGTCTTACTTCACTTGCTCCACAACACAACTTTCCGTTAGGGAAATTCAATTCATATTTAACATATTGAAGGTCTTGAGAAACCTAGAAAAAGGCATTTTTAAATTTTTGTTAACTGAAATTAATTAGGTAAAATTATTTGAACATTAAACCTTTCACTTTTCTTTGTAAATCTGTTGAAATCTCCACAGTGCTAGTCAATACTTTTTGGTAGCCTGGACTAAGTGGTTTTTGACTCCTTCAAAGAACTTTCACATACAATATGATAAAGATGTGCCACAGGCAGGTCCAAAGCATGTGACAGTTTTGACAAAATTAAGTAGTTCATTTCTATTAATGAAATGTGTCAAACTAAATAGTATGTTTAATAAAGAAGATATATACCTCTGTATGAATGACATTGAAGTTGTTTCTAAGTATGAAAATATATTACTCCATAAGGAAAACTTTCAATAAGTTCCATAAGGGGAAATAAAGAAGTCCAAAACTTAGGATTACTATGAAACAAGACTATAAATTTGTAAGAAAAACTCCCTGACCTGAAATTTTGGGAAAAGTTTCTCTAAAAACTCTTGAATAAAAAAAGGAAACCAAAATAAAAATTTACATACTGTGGGAAATGGCTATAATTTGTCACACAAAGAAACCCAGAGCTTTAAATTAAGTAAGAAGATATGTTAAAAAAAAAAAAGAAATTAAGTATTCCACACAAAAATGTTTGAAAAAGAAGATGCAAAATAAATCAAAAGAAAGCAGCACAAGAGAAGTGAGAAATATAGAAGCAGAAATTAATAAATAAAAACAATAACTTTAATGAATGAATTCAGAATATTGTTCTTTGGGAAAAAAACACACAATAGGTAAACTTAACTTTAAAATCCAGGAGAAAGCCCCAAATCACAAAATTAGGATTTGTAATGAGAATGAACCATAATAAGGAGGAAATTAAGATAACTGTTGTCTCAACTTTATGGAAAATACACTTTAAAACCTGCATAAAGTACGTGATTGTCTAGGAATACATATTAGAAAAAGGGAAAGAATGAGGAGATTAAAACAATGTTTTATTGTTAAATATTCTAGGTTCATAGGCATATTAGAGATTTCCTGATATCATCTGGGTGAGTTTCAAATTTTTTAAAGCTTAGAAAATAAACCACGAGCCAACTAATGCTTGTTCTGTTGGTAAACTAGGACACAGAACATGGTCCTATCAAAATGCATTTTAATGCCATGATTTCACTACTCTTAGCCAATTGGGTGGAGCATGCAAAAGCAAGCAAGGGACATATGAAAGAAATAACTTGAAAATAATAGTGAGGAATTAGTGATGCCTTAATTAAAAGATTAAATGCTACTGCCAAGACTCATATTTTCGTTTGACTTCTCCAAGCTGTTAAGAGTAACAGCCTCTTCTCTCTTCTGTGGCACTACGGTTGGCAACTATTTTAGCACTTATCACTGTAATTATGTATTTATATGTGTGTCTCAGTCCCTGCCCCTTGAAGTCAGCAATGGTCTGATTTTATTCTGCATCCGGGAATGTGCTATGAAGTCCTACCTATTGCAAGGACTCCATGACTATTAAATTCATTCATTCATTCAACAAATGCTCATTTTTTTTTTGAGTTTTGGCTTTGGTTAGTAAAAGAACTATTAAAACAATCCTCAAGCCCTGAAGCTCTCCTGCATCCAAAGCCTTGTGATCAGCCAATACTTTGCTATAGACCTTCCTGTGCAAGTGAGGAAACCTTAGGAAAGCATGTTGACTTGGCAATCTCTAGGTAAACAGAGCTCAGTCATTTGGGGAAAGATGTTGATCAGAATTCCAAAACAATCAGAAGAATATCACATCTAGAGTGAAATGTTGGTCACATTAAAGAAAAAGGTTAATGACAGAGTTGAACACAAGACAAATGCTAGAGAGAAGAGCCTGGTCTAGTCCATTGATGAATTCTCCTCTAAGAAATGGCCAATACATCTGCAGGTAATAGTATGGCACCAGAAGAAATCTCAAGATTAGAGATGTTTGTTTGCTCAGCATAGGTTTTGTCTTTTTGCACAGTAACTATTACCTCTTTTAAGAAATGGAACTTCATCATCAGTATGGCTCAGTCCACTCAGTCCACTAGAAGGGGACGCTCCTAAAAATCTAAATCTGAACAGCTTTCTCAGGGGGGGAGTCTCTGATCGGGTAACCAGTGTGCTGGGAACATGATTCCCTCCATCCTTCAGATGCCATTTCCACAGCCCAAAGACTGGGGACAATTTGAGGAAATATATTTCCTAGATTGTGCACAGATTGAACATTTTTTTTTCCAAGTCTGCAGCCTAGATTATGAAGAATGTCACTGATACATCAAACTCCTTTGCCCAATTGGTTCAATGTCCTTCTTAATTGGGGACCCTCTAACTATAAGAGAGCTTCATGTGATTCATTAGGAAAAGACAAAAAGGTACAAAAAATGTTCTTTCCAAAGTTCTGCTTTGAGCTGGAGCTGTGCCCAATGACTCACTATTATTCTAAGTGAAGGGAGCACAGGAAAGCCATCAATCTTCAGAGTGCAGAACTATTCGAGCTACCCAGGAGGCTGATGCCCACTTCTGAACACAATGGCATTTCCACAAAGATCTAGTCAATGCTCCCGTACTGTTCCTTTCATCCTCCGTTTATTCTTCAACTTTTGTCATCCTTGAGTTTATCAGAGAGTCCCTCATGCAAAAAAAAATTTTTTTTAATATTGTACTTTTATTATTTTATTCAACTCACCCTAAAATAATTCCCAAAATATGAAATTAATTTTTAAAAGAAGTAAAAAACATAACATGAATATAGAAAATATAGAAACATATTACATCTGAACAGTCACAGTTCTGGCATGAAAAAAGTACTCACTAGATGTTTGTTGAATGAATGAATATTAATTTCTTGGGAAATCAGCTGAGCCCTTCATACAGCCTTTAAAAAGTAAACAAAAATAAATTTCTCTAAATGTGCCTGATATTTAGACGCTATATCTGTTTGTTTGCATGAGAAAAAAGAAGATAATGAGTGTGACATTTGTTATCCACAAATAAGCTAGATTTGTAGAGCACGTTGCCCAGAACCCATTTTATTTCATTTTGGAACTTAACCCCAAGGTAGTTGCCACCAGGAGGCACCATTGAGGATGGCATTAAAAAAGCAACTTTCTAAACCTCTCTGTCTCCCTCTCTCCCTTCACCTCTCCTCCCTCCTTTCCTTCCTTCTTCTCTTTTCTTTACAAGGTTAACTGAAAGAGACATGAACACATATTATCCAGTCATAGGGGATTTCTTTTCCTTGAAACAAACCTTCTAATTGCCAAAATGTCAAAATCAAAGTATCTAAAATTTCAATCTATCTACATTCACACCTTCTATGGAGAATATATGATCTGAAGCGAAACGGTAAGAAAAACTAACACCCAAGTTGGAAGAGAGTCACGTCAAGCTTGTATCAGAGCTGTCAAGAGTGTGTTATAAACCAAGATTGTGCAGGCTCCTGGGGGCTCCACTTCAGCCCCTCCTGTCTGAATCTTCTTTCCACTCATCCCTGGTTGGACCTACGCTGCACACTGGTTCCTGGCTCTATTCTTAGGACGGCTCCCAGGGTATCTAGAGTATAGGGAGGTTTATCAGTTTAGCCTACTCCAAGTTTCTGTGAAGTCCAGGCTTCAGTTCACCCACCTAGGCGCCAATGAGCTCTTCTTGGTTGGCAGCTTATCCTACGACCACACGAGCTTTATCGATAATGGGGCTGCAATCAGTCCCTGTGCTGGTGAGATGCATCAGAGTCACTTTGATACACTGCCAACCAAACCACCTCTCTACATTGACCTTCACCTGGCAAAAGTGAAGAACTAGCAAGGGATCTCTGTAAGACCTCTCCCCCAAACGTCTTTCCTTTTCCTAGGGCTTCCTATTTGTTAGGGCTGCACAGACTGGTCACACAGCCAGCGTCCCTCTCATTTGCAATGAATTATTAACCTCTCTCCTCTCTCGATTAACCTCTCCTGTCTGATCAGTGCTATAATTTGGTTATTCAACAGTCAGGACATGTCGAAGCATTGTTGCTTTTTACTCTAGAACTTCTTGACATTTGAACATTTTAAACATGAAAACACAGTATTATGTGAAGGTTTTCTCTCTGTGGGGGCGGGTTTATCTGAGGGACTAGTACAAGAGCTCATACCCAAAGAGCACGCGGCGTTCCAGAACTTGAAGCTTAGCGACACTCAACTCGCATTGTAGCTCAGATCTAAGTGTTTCACCCCAAACTGTGCAAAGTTAAGTCTGTGCCCCCTTATGTTAATTCTTTCTTTCCCATTACACAAGGCTTAAGCTCTCCATAGTTTCTTTATTAGTTTTTACTTGAAGAAAAATAAGTGCTTAAATATAGCCCATCTTACAATTTGTTTTCTAGGCTAGCAAAGTATAAAAGAAAGTACAAGAAGGACGAACATATGCTTATGGCTAAGTTCTAAGAGATGGGGATTCTCCATCCTGATTTTCTTGAGCCCCACCATTTGGTGTTTGACCTTTCATTTGATAAACTTGGCTTCATTTTTCTGATGGGTGTCAGATTAGGTAATCTCTAAGGAGATTCTTAATCCTAACATCCTATGAAACTCTACTATTTGGCATTTACCTTTATAGTGAAAACAAACTCTTTGTTAACTCTTTTATACTACTATTTGATCTAGTGGTGAGTGGGGAGAGAGCTTATTCTGTGCCCTTCCACCTAAAACAATTGACTTCTCCTTGGCCCACTAAGGAAAGCTATGGAATCTGCATTAAATAAACATGTGACAAAATGGAGGAAAGAGGAAAGGGGGGGGGATGATAAACAGTCAGCCAGCCAGCTGGTTTCTCCTCAAATCTGAGAATATTCCCACTCATTTAAATTGTGGGACAGACTAAATAACCATCTTTTCCTAGAAACTAACAACCTTTACGATCGGTTTTCATTGGCACAGAAAAGCTCCCTCCCCCACTCTTCATCTTAGTATTTCTTTTCTCTCTTCAAATTATGGGAGTAATGTTTTCCTTCCAATACTGGCTCTCCTCTGTGCTCTTAAGCCCTGCCGTTATTCAGTATAATTGACTGCGTGACAACTTGAGATAGAAGTAATGTTAGGTCAGCAATCTAAGTCACATATCAAACTAAGAAGGTATTATGGGACAAATCACATTTTAATCAGTTGGAGCTTAGATAAATGCAGGAATATTGATAGCATTTATGGTTTGTATAACAGCCTGTGGTGTGACAGAGCAATAGCACTTTGAAATATAGTCAGTGGATGTTAATTAACGGTAAATCATAATGGAACTCCTGTGGTATTACATGATGTCCATGTGAATTCTCTAATAATTTATAATGCTTGATGCGATCCCACAGCGGGTGACAAGAAGTGTGATTATTTGTAGCTCTGCTTGATCTGCAGCATGAAATCTACTTCGCAGGCAATGGGATATGTCGCTAATACACACCCATTGCCAGGAGTAGTCCTTCTACAGGAGCATTTCAACTCTTGCAGAATCACGATATGGCATCAAGTGCTCAACTGAACCATAATTGTACAGTGACTAAACATGACCTCACAGGAAATACATAAATACATTTTTTTCCGGGAAGTAATAAGTAGAAAGTAGTTTCTTAATTACTAGTTCATAGCTGCCTGGTCTCAGATGCCATGATTTTGAGTCCCTAATGCTCTAATCTTAGACTAATTGCATCCTTGACATCTAATTGTTCTGTTCCAATCCTGACAGCCACACTGTTCTTTCAAACGCTTCCTGGGGAGGTGTGAGAGGGAAGGGGAAGAAGAGACTTATAATAGCAGACTAAAAAATTTAAGGATACTTAGCCCCACTCCCAAAATTTCCCAAAGCTTTTAAATTTCAAGAGTAGAAGAAGCATGCCCCACATTAATGATACATTTCCTCTACATTATTAAAGTGCTCCCACCAGTGTTATATTAGGTGAGTGACAAATGAGTCAAAAAATGCTAAAAAATGCTAATCGGATTCAACTGGCCTTTTTTTTTTTTTTTCTAATTTGTACCCATAAATTAGCTCTTGTTAATCTACTTGTAAATATCGGTTACAAAAATATGAGAAGCAAATGAACAGTCTTTAAGCAAATGATGCACACTTTCCAGGACCATCTTTCCATTTCCCTGCCCACTTATCCACACATTGAAATCGGAGCTAGAGAGTGAGAGGCAGAGGATTTCAGCTGGAGCGAAGGACTTCATTTATTTCTCTCTGTGCAAAACCAACAGACCCTTTGCCTGTAAAACCAAAAACAAATTTCTTCTTTTTGAAAATATCACAGAAGCAGCTGCTCCTCAGCTATTTTGAGTGGATTTTCTGAGAACAGCTTGTAGCTGCAATATTGTATATGGTGGATGGTTGGCAAAAGCCTCGCTGTGGGAGGGGAGGAAGGAAAACCTAAAAACCAGTGCAAATTCTGGTAACTGATAAATGAAGAAAAAAAGCCATGTCCGCAAATGGGAAGAAAGGGATGGGAAGGCAGTGACCCCCATGACAAAAGTATTAGCCTTTTTTATTTATCTAAATCAAACTTAACATTTCTAATTTATTAACACGATTTTAAGTGAGAAAAGACAGGGGTTAAGGGTAAAGACAGAAAGAATCCAAAAGAATAAAGGGAGAGAAATAAATTCAAATGTAAGTGGAAACACAAGGTGCAGCTAGGCAAGAGGTAACAGCTGCCTCACCCATCCGCTGGGTTCGGCGACAAGTCAGCGAAGCAGGGGCTGGTATATTTGTTCCATGCTGGGCTTAACATGTCACATCTCTGGCTAAAGGCTAAAATGTTTTTAGGTCCCTGCTCTGGTTCATAGTCACTCATCCCCCTGTGCAATGAGGAAGCATAGTTATCCTGAGACAGTGGCCAAAGTGTCAGCAGAAGAGCATCAGTATTTGAAGTCAAGTTGAGATAATGGAGCCTCTTCAAGCCCATGTTCTTCTAATTACAGAGGTTCAAAGCAGCAGTTACTTTGAGACCTCAGGCTGCTAGAAAACATGCTCAGGACATCCTCTTTGTTATTCCCCAAGTCCCATGTGCCTTTATCCCAGCACTCATTCTCCAGACCTTAGGTATTTATCTCTAGGTTCACCTCCTTTTGTTTAAAAAATTTAGAAATAACCAGTTGTCCTTACTGACTCACACTCCTTCTCTGTTTTTGATACTTGCTTTTGATTAACCCCTCATCCCCACCCTTAATTGTATCTTTGACCACACATAGATATTTAATTTGAAAAACAATCACAGATTGATGAATTATCTAAGGCAATAAGAAAACTCCAGTGTTCTGAAAATTTTGAAAACTGCCCCATAAAATATACCCCCAAATAATGCATTTATTAACATTAGAAGACTTGTTCCTGGTGACCCTTCTGTGATCTCTAGTGCTTTGGAAATCTGAAAGGGTGCTGTGATTCTGGCAGTGGTTGGGGTCATTTCTAGAATTTAATGTACAAGGGTCAGGGGTACTAGATGGCCAAAAGGATACTTTCAGTCCTGTACAATTGAAGAATTGCCTTACATTCTGCAAGACTTTCAGTTATCCCAAAGGACATTCTTAGAGATAAAATACCTGTTCACAATTTCCCAAATTTATGGCATAGTTTTGTTTTACGAAAAAAAGTAAGATTTTTGTGTGGGGGTTTAACTTATATACACTATTCTAGGAATGCAACCACTGTGTAACAAGAGACAAAAGACTACACCTTCTTTAGACCCTCAGCAAGAGCTGATTGCCATTTTGTAAAACCATTAGACCCATGGAAATGCCACTCATGAAATGTGAATTTCAACACTATGTACCCACATCAGACCTTAGGTATTTATCTAATACTAATGCCAAATCGTAGCGGTCACACTCACGGTGATTCTAACCATAAGTGCAAACATCTGACCCCTTAACTGGCTCTCCCAGTGTAATCATGTCTAAGCATTTGCATCTTGGGAATATATATATTTACTTTACCTAAAAGAAACCTCACTAGACCAACTATAGACTTATCCTTAATTACTGTTTATCTCATTTGCAGAAGATTTTTCTTACTACCATGTAATTGCCACAGGGCAGAGGGTCTATTTCTTGGACCTCCATGAATGGTGCATACTTAGGGGACTTTCCATGAGAAACCTTAACTCTTCCTACTTGGTCCAAAGTATACTGTCTTCTTTGCTACTCTGACTCTTGTAGTCAGATTCTGTCGCTTTTCTCTTATGTTTTACTTCTCTCTCCTCAAGATCTGACATACAATTTTACTGGAATTTAATAATTTAACTCATTCTACATCTACTAGTTAAACTTGGTACTTTCCCCCTCCTCCCCAAAAATCCTCTTCCTAGTCAATATATAATTCTTGCTCTTAGATGATAAAATTATCCAAATCAAGCCAAGATGTTCTCCTTTTTCTTCAGTAGGGTAGATATACTGACCTAAGACTCAAAATTCAGTCCTTATAGCAAATAGGTTCCTATGACAGAAATGTATACATTAGATATCACAGCTATTAAAACCAGCCAATTACCTCCCCTTTCTATGACTCAATTCATTCTACGTACCTTGTTATATTTTGCTTTCTAGACAGAATTTCTTACACAGGTGAAACCAAAGTGATCAGCTGGAACAAATTTTGTGTACTCTTTGCACTTATATTAATCATTATAAATCAATACATTGACATTCTTATTTCTGTGTAAGTCTTTTGTGAGTTTAGTTGCCCTATTCTGTTCCCTGGATCCAATTAAGTCTGAGTATGGTAGCAAAATAAAATTCACGGAGAAGGAAAATTGAGAACCAGACCATATATCAAGTATTCTCCTTCAAATCTATGAAAAAACTAACTTCCTGAGTAGTAAATAAGTCCTAGAGCTCTAATGCACAGCCTAGTGAATACAAACAACAATATTGTATTATAATCATCAAATTTGCTAAGAGAAAAAAAAACATACAATAAACAAAGGAAGAACATCAAACTACATAGAGGCGATATGCCCTGTGGAACACACCTAAAATACAAGCTTTATAGGAAAAAAATACCTGGAATTTAACCCAAGCTTAGACATTCACTATGGTATGACAACTGTGTTAATAAAATCAGCTACGCTTACCACTATACCACAATGCTGGCTTATGCATTATTGAGCTAGTCCCAGGACTTATTTTAAATGCTTAACACACACACACACACACACACACACACACACACACACAGATGTCCCCACACACATTAACTTGGTATTTGCTTTTTAAAAAATTCTTAGATGGCACATATGCCCTGTTGTTTGCACTAATAAGAATAGATTTTGTCATAAAGAAAATGGCCCTTATTCTAGAATTAAAGGAATGTCTAAGTAAAGGATACATAATAGAGGCTTAATCTTTGGATATGATTTCACCAGCTATCATGTTGTCCAGAGATGCCAACTGCTAGTATGATGGAGTAAACCAATCCCAGACATTTCCTTATGTTTGAGTTCAGAGGGCTGCTAACTTCATCACCACTCCCTCCTTCTTACTTTACAACAATTAGAATAGTAGTCGTATGACATGCTAGGACTTACCCATGTATGTGGTGTCCACGGGACATTTTTTAGTAGCAGCTACTATGCTCTGCCAGTTCAGCAGAAACTAGAAAAGTGACCCTTCTGGAAACCTCCACCATAACTACAGGGGTCACTAAAGTTAGCTTTATATTTTAGCTGACTGCCAGGGCATCAGATTCTTTCTATCCTTTAATGTGAGCACTGCAGAGGCTCAATGTTGGACTCTGGATGGCCGTGACGGGAAAATGCCAGGTGACAGCCACACCCCACCAAGCAACCACAAGCCAGGATAAATATCTGCTTTAAACACACGTTATAGTTTTAGTTTAAAAAATAAAGCTTTCTTCTTGTTTAAGCAATAGAGCATTGCAACCATTGCATTTGCTTTTGGCAAATCCACAGATCTTAGGGTGGAAGGAATTGATCAAACACTGTCAACATTTTAAAGGCTGGAATTCTTACAAGAATCCCTCCAAGACTCATCAGTTAAAACAGGTATAATATTATCTACCTTACAAGGTTGTTGTGAAAGTTAGACATAAAATTTATATAGGAGTTTGTACATAATAGGGATTTAAGACATGACAACATTTATACTCATTATAATAAATCAGAACTGGCCAGGATTTTCCACTGTATTAAGGAAAAAAACTGTGACTCATCTCAATAGCCACATACATAGGAGTAACACTTATTTTTTGATACATTTTAATTGTTGGAAGTTTTCAAAGACTATTCATAAAAAGCAAACAGTAAGTTTCTCATAGATCATAGTAATTTTACAGATTCAGAAATGCAGGTATCTAGTCTAATCTGCCAGATTTTAAGAAAACGTCCAAAGAATTAATGATAAGCAAGTCCCTATATTCAAACAGAGTTACATAAATGAAACTCATGTACTATTGGTACGCTATTGAATTAGTATATATTTGAGCCATCATTTAATAGGTTTGAGAGACTGTGAGGATATAGGTGGGAATATGTACTCTGAACTGGGTGGCTTTAACAATTGTGTGCAACAGACTCACAAAAGAATCTATGTGAATGTTGCATATTTCGCTCAACTCGTTTGTCATGTTTCATGACCTTCAGCATGTACAGAAAGAAAAAAAAAAAAAAACACAAAAGACTGGAGTGACCAAATCCTGAGCATATGTATACTGAATCCATGCAAAGAAGTAGATGTTGGTTACTTAGATGCAATTGTTTTAGGATATGCTGTCATTAGAAATATGGGGGAAAAAAATCCTACAGTGGTTAATCCCTGAGGAAACAGCACTACACTCTAACCAGAACTGTAAGAGAATACCTATCAATCCATGAAACTTTTATGTTGTGCTGTATTTAAAAGGTGAAAAACCTGAAAAGGGAAAAAATATTGCCCTTGAAGGAAAGACTTTAGGTACAAGACATTGTCTTTTGGTGAGAAACAAAATAAAGAGCATTTACCTCAGAGTATATGCTCAGCATATTTCTTAAAAAGAGAAAAAAAAAACAGAAATAAACTAGACTCTTTACGTACCATAACAACTCATAAAAGGATTCTCATTTTCAGCAATGTCAACAATTTGACAGCCTGACATGCATAATGAAAGACAGCCCACACTATGAAGGGATACAACAGATTAATGCTGAGAGAAGAGGAAGGAAACCTCATATTTTATTATCCAGAAGAAAGTAGGACAATCTCAGAACAAGAATCATCCAAATGGATAAATATTATGAGATAAAATCTAATGAGATGCAGGTACAAAGAATCAAGTAAGGAGATACATTTGGAGATGTACAATTCTTTGGAATTTTAAATGTATCAAATAATTATCAGAAGTCTTAAAAGTGAAAATTATTTGAACTGTGTCTTCAGAAGTATTATATGAAATAATAACAGACTTAACTATTTAGAGCAATTTTAGGTTCACAGCAAAATTACAAGGAAGGTTCCAGAAATATAATTCTCCTATACCCCCACACATGTATAGCCTTCCTCATTACACATGATTTTCAAAATGTGTTTGGTTGGGGGGAGGTAGTGGTAATAATCATGACTGACAAGAATATCCACAAAATGAGTGTCCACGTAACTTGAGAACAAGTGAAACCCACTAATATATGGGATTAGTCATCTTTATGAATAAGACAAGAGATTTTCTGAAGACATGTCACAGAAAAACTGTAATGAAAGCATACTATGATCACAACTAAGAATCATGAAGAAAATTCCCTTTACTTTTTTAACAGTCTCTCCTTGTATTGAATATACACTTCCTGAAGTCTTAAAAAAAAAAAAAAAAAAAAAAAGAAGAAGAAGAAGTAGATGCCACATAACAATGATTGATTAGTCTGCTTCTGATAGAGTGGGAGAGGAGCCCCAAACGGGGGATTCCAGTGTTTGATGCGTGAACACAGCTATCAGAGGCACCAGTCCTTCAAGTAACTTCTTCCTTCAGTTTCAGGTTCAACATAGACACTTCTGACTATAATTGGCTCCTTTTATAGACTGGGAAAGAATAAATTGACTGTTCCACCAAAATTTCCAGCCCAATTGTACTTAGATTTTTCATTATACATTAATTACTCGCATTCCAGTTAAAAATTTATGTTTTCACTTGAAAAAAATTTAAAAGGCATAAGTCTGTTTTTAGTATCTGTATATTTACAGCTATGTGAAAAGTTAAAAGTGTTTATTTTATAAGAATTTAAAGTAGCAACAAAAATAGTCTAAGAAATGCATGATCAAACGTCAAACTAACTGTGTAAGTGGTATAAGAAAGTAAGATGCATGTCTTCAGTATGAATTTGGAAAGGTTGAGAAGAGACAAAAAAAATTTTTTTTAAATGTATATAGGATTATGGTTTCTATTCCATTGTAGAGAGCTGGAAAGAATATCATTTCTACCCTTGTAACAACAACAAATGACAAATTGCAAAGTTCCCAATTTCTCTTGAACTCATCATAAAGCTGAGGTTGCAAGGTAATAAACTAGCTCAAAATCTAAGGAAAGGCAGATATGTACAGGGAGAGATAGATTAGAAGCACCTGTTTAACTGGGACAGATACGGCCAGACACTGATACAAAGAATTCAGCTAGAATTGTTCATAAATTGGTGGATGCTGAGTATGGGCCGATGAGAGTGTGGAGCTCTGGGGAATGCAGATATGGGGAATGCTTTTACCCACTTAAAAGCTCTTCTTGCTGGACCTCACTCGCTGAACTGAGTGAGTTCTGAGAAGGCATCCTTCCTGGTACAGGCCTGGGGCACGAGAACAGCTGCTGCTGCGGAGAGGCACAAAGGCTCACTCACATTCTTCTATTTCCCCTCAGGACCAAAGCATTAAACTTCCAGGGAAAGGGCAATAAAAACCATCATTTTTAGAGCACTGCTGTGAACTTACCAATGTGATTTTTAAAAAGAGAGAGAGCGAGAGAAAGAAAGAAACTCTCTTTCATTGGCTGAGGGACAGAAATAGGAGCTAAGCCCAGAGTTGGAGAATGGGGACCAGTAAGCAACCACACTCCCGAGCCAGAGACACAGTGCCTGCTCAATACTGAGGCTTAACAGGACTCCTCTTGCTCCCACCAAGCTAATGAGAATTAAGTCAAAAGTAACAGGGAAATATTGCTGGGAGAGTTACAGGGGCACAGAGAGAGACACTCCTAGGACAGCACAAAGGAGAGATCTAAAGCTAAGTGTGGAGGAACTATTGAGAAAAATCTGCTGGAAGTCTGTGACAAACTGTATTGGAGCCAGAGGCAAAAGAAAAAAATGCGTCCCTGTTCACACTCATCAAAATATCCTTTCACATTGTGAACCAAGTGGAAAAAGTGGATAAAAGCCCAATAATCAATACACATGACTATTGATAAAGCCCAAGTTGCCCAGTGAGTTTGCACACCAAGGTCAATGTTGATTAACCCACCCAGCAAGGAGGCCACACCTGGAAACCACAGGCTGTTCCCATGGACAATAACATAATGTAGTAAAACAGACAACAACAACCTGTCTTTATTTTAAAGTTTTCTATGTGTTCATCATGGATTTTCTTCACTATTTTTTTAAATACTGAATTAAAATATTATTTATCTTGAGGACTGAGTTTCTTTCTTTTTTTTTTTTAAAGATTTTATTTATTTATTTGACAGAGAGAGATCACAAGCAGGCAGAGAGGCAGGTAGAGAGAGAGGAGGAAGCAGGCTCCCTGCTGAGCAGAGAGCCCGGATGCGGGGCTCAATCCCAGGACCCTGAGATCATGACCTGAGCCGAAGGCAGCGGCTTAACCCACTGAGCCACCCAGGTGCCCCGAGGACTGAGTTTCTAATATGACTTAAATTTTGTAACTGAGGCCAATGTCTCACTTACCACACCGTATTCCCAACCCTGCCCTCTAGCAAACCAGCCCCTCTCCTTAACACATATCTCCAGAAAATTCTAAACTCTACATGCACTGAGAGTATCACAATAATGACAAATTTCAAACCCAGCTCAACTCCTCACATATCGACTCAAATACCCAACTAAGGGCTTAGTAGACGTAAAGGAGTGCCCATTAGCAAGCTCTAATGAAAAAAGGAGGAGTACAGCAAGATCACGTGGGTAATTTTAGCAGAGATGGACATGATAAGGAAAACTACAAGTGGAACTGCTGAAAATGAAAAACACAATAACACAGGAGAAAAACAGGCTCATCAAAAGATTTGACACCGCTGAGGAAAAAAATCAGTGAATATGGAGATAAGTCAACAGATATTACTCAAACTAAAACACAGACCAAAAACAGCAACAACAACAACACTGTTTAACAAATAAAATGGGACACCTGGGTGGCTCAGTCAGTTGAGTGGCAGGCTCTTGGTTTTGGCTCAGGTCATAATCTCATGGGTCATGAGCTCAAAGCTTGTATTGGGCTCCGAACTCAGCGGGGAGTCTGCTTGGGATTCTTCTCCTTCGTCTCCCTCCCCCTCTGCTCCTGCTCAAACTTACATGCTCACTCTCTCTCTCTCCTTCAAGTAAGTAAGTAAATAAATACATAAAACCTTAAAAAGAAAAAAGAAAGAAAAACAACAGAAAAAATAGAATGAAGTACTCAAACACTATATGGCAATATCAGGTTTGCTGACATAAACATAATTGGAATCCCAGAAAAAGAGCAAATGGGGCAGAAGAAATATTTGAAGAAATAATGCCTAATAGTTTTCCAAATTAAATAACAGATAATAATCTACAGAGGCAAGAAGCTCAAAGAATACCAAACAGGAAAAATACCAAAATAGACAAAAAACAAGTACAAATCTGTCATATTTTATTCATTCCACTATAACAAAAAGACAAAGAGAGTATCTTCAAAATAGTGAAAAAATGACATGTTATATGCATTGGAACAAAGATAATATTTACAACAGACTTCACCAACCACGATTCCTACAAGAAGACAATAGAAAGAAATATTCAAAGACCTGGAAGGGAGAAAAGAAATTATAGCCATACCTCTATATCCATCAAAAATATATTTTATAACTGGAAGAGGAATAAAGATTTTCTGAAACAAAGAACTGTCTGAGAGAGGGAGGGAAACTGGGCAAGAAAAACGGAGAGGACCAGACCCTCACACCAGGCATCCCAGAAATGGGAAAACCACACAGGGAAGAGAAATCCCCATAGCATTTGACTTTGAAAAACAAATACATTAAAATCAGCAGTTACATTTTTACTCTTTCCCTTTGGAATATATTTGCATAATAAACATTTTATTTCTTCTAAAAAAATTTTTAAAAAATAAATAAACTCAGCAGGGCTTACTACCTGGAACTTTAAAAATCAATGGGATCAGTTCTGGAAGAGCCAGGAGGGGGATAAGAAACTAAATTCCCACTCTTAAAGAGACAGCACACCAAATAGCCCCACAAAGATACAGCAAAAAGGCAGGAGTTTGAAAAACACCTCCTAGGGTATACAAGAGGAAGATTTGTTTACTAGTCTCAGACCATGAGCTGGAGGGGCTGGGATCTTGAGAAAACTTCTCCAGGAACAAATGAGCTAGGGCACCACTTCCCTCCTCTGCCCCCTGGCCTAGACACACAGACACCTGTGGGAATTAGCAGAGAACCAACAAGTCTCTACCGAATGGTGTGCCCCACCCCCACTCTCTTAAGCATTTCCACCCTCTTCAACCTTGCAGCAGGAGTTTTTTAAAGACGCTTCAGGTCCCCTCCCGCAGCAGACCTACTCAAGCTTTGCTAACACCACATACTCTGCCCCTGAGTTCTTCTGTATACCTGCTTTCTCCAATACAGCCTTAGTTAGATCTCATCCAAAGCATTAACACAAGCCTAGCAGTGTGCAAGCAATCCCAACAGGGACAAACACCACTCCAAACTGCCATCTGTCCCAGGCAGAGGGGAAAATAACTACACACACCAGTCCAACTATGGTTCTAGTAGTGGGCTGGAGGCAGACATCTGGTTTGACAACAGGCCCCACCAACCAATGCAAGCTTCCCAGAGGACAACACAGAAAAACAGCCCTGTAGTTTGGTGCTATTGTATCTCTGTGCAAAGGCCTAGCCTGACTGAACTCAAGCCAAAGCTGCCACAGACTGGCCCACAGATACCACAGGGACCAAACCCTGACCGCAAAAGCAAAGAGAGCCAATGCAGATGACAGGACTGAAAGTAAAAGCAGCTCAGCCACAAGAAGAGGGCACTCACAACACACATTGGAGAAAGCCCTGAAGCACCAGCTTCTGGGGAACAGGGGACATGGTACTGCAGGGCACTGTAGGACCTCTTCTTCATAAAGCCACTATTTTCAAAAGCAGGAGACATAGCTGACTTTGCTAATACATAGAAACAGAGAAAGTTAGATAAAATAAGGATACAGAGGAACATGTCCCAAATGAAACAAAAGGATAAAACAACAGCAAGAAAGCTAAACAAAACAGAGATAAGTAATATGCCTGACAGCAAATTTAAAGTAATGGGCATAAAGATACTTAATGAACTTGAGAAGAGTGCAGGATGTCAGTGAGGCCCTTAACAAAATATAAAAGAACCAATCAGAGATGAAGAACTCAATAACTAAAATAAAAATACACTGGTGGAATAAATAGTAGACGAATAAAAGCAGAAGAATGGATCAGTGACCTGAAGGAGAGAATAACAGAAAGCAATTAAGCGGAAAGCAAGAGAGAAAAAAATAATAAAAACTGAAAACAGACTTAGAGAACTCAGTAACATCATCATGCATAATAACATCCACATTATAGGCATCCCAGAAGGGATAAGAGAAAGGGGGCAGAATATTTGCAGAAATGATAGCTGAAAATGTCCCAAATCTGGGGAAGGAAACAGAAATCCAGAACCAGGAGGCACAGAAATCCCCCAAGAAAATCAACACAGGAAGGTCAACAAGATACATAGTAATTAAAATGGCAAAAAGTAGTGATAAAGAAAGAATTTGAAAACCCCAAGAGAAAAGAAAACAGTTACATACAAGGGAAACCCCATTTAGCTACCAGCTGATTTTTTCAGCAGAAACTTTACAGGCCAGAAGAGAGTGGTATGATATATCCAAAGGCCTGAAAGAAAAAGAACCTACAACTAAGAATATTCTGTGCAGCAAGGTTATTGTTCTGAACAGAAGGTAAGATAGTGTTTCTCAGACAAACAAAAGTTAAAGGAATTCACCACTACCAAACCCGCCCTACAACAAATGTTAAGGGGACTCTCTGTGTGGTAAGGAAAGACTATAAGTAGGTATAAGAAAACTAGGAAGTGTCAAAGCACTAAAAAACAAATAAAACACACACGCACACACACACACACACACACACTCTCTCACACACAAACACAAAAAACCCACAAAAAAAAAAAATCCACAAAACGCCCATAAGTGTTTATGGTTTATATATATATATATAAATCAGCCAAGGGACTCACAAAATAAAGGGATATGAAGTATGACACCATACACCTAAAATGTGTGGGGAGGAGAGAGGAGTAAAGAATGGGTTCAAACTTAAGTGACCACCAACTTAATATAGACTGCTATGTGTGCACTCTATATAAACTTAATAGTAACCACAAACCAAAAACTGGTAATAGATGCAAAAATAAAGAGAAAGGAATCCAAGCATATCACTAAGAAAGCCAGCAAACCATGGCAGAAGACAGCAAGAGAATAAAGGAACAGAGAAGAACTATGAAAACACCCATAAAACAAGCAACAAAACGGCAGTAAGTACAAACTTATCAATAATTACTTTGAATCTAAATAGAAAAAAATACTTCCATCAAAAGACACAGTGATGGAATGGATAAAAAAATGCTATGAAACTAGAAATCAACCACAAGAGAAAATCTGGAAAGAACACAAATATGTGGAGGTTAAATAACCTACTAAACAATGAATGGGTCAACCAAGAAATCAAAGAGGGAATTAAAAAATACATGGAGACATACAAAAATGAAAACATAATGGTCCAAAATCTTTGGGATGCAGCAAAAGTGGTTCTAAAAGGAAAGATTATAGAAATACATGCCTATCTCAAAAAAACAAAAAAATCTCAAATAAACAACCTCACCTTACACCCAAGGAGCTAGAAAAAGAATAAACAAAACCCCAAACCAGTAGAAGGTAGGAAATAAAGATTAAAGCAAAAAAAAAAAAAAAAACAAAAAAAAAAAAAAAAAAAAAAAAAAAAAAAAAAAAAAAAAAAAAAAAAAAAAAAAAAAAAGAAAGAAAGAAATAGAAACTAAAAAACAAACAAACAATAGAACAGATCAATAAAACCAGGAGCTGCTTCTTTGAAAATATCAACAAAATTAATAAACCCTTGACAGCTTCATTGAAGGGGGCAAGAGAGAGAGAGAAGAGATTAAAATAAAAAAAAAATCAGAAATAAAAGAAGAGAAATAACAACTGACACCAGAGAAATACAAAGGATTATAAGAGAATATTATGAAAAATTATATACCAACAAATTGGACGATCTAGAAGAAGTGGATGAATTCCTAGAAACATTAACTTCCCAAAACTAAATCAGGAAGAAATAGAAAATTTGAACAGACTAATTATCAGCAATGAAATTGAAAGGTCAGGACCACAAACTAAAGGTCAGGACCAGAAGGCTTCACAAGCGAATTCTACCAAACATTCAAAGAAGTTAATGCTTATTCTTCTCAAACCATTCTGAAAAAAAGAAGAGGAAGGAAAAATTCCAAATTCATTCTAGGAGGCCAGCCAGCATTATCTTGATACCAAAGCCAGATAAAAACACAACCAAAAAAGACAACTACAGGCCAGTATCACTGATGAATATAGATGCAAAATCTTCAACAAAATATTAGCAAACTGAATCCAACGATACATTTAAAAAATCATTCATAGTATCAAGTGGGATTTATTCCTGGGTTGCAAGGGTGGTTCAATATTTACAAATCAATCAATGTGATACATCATATCAACAAAGAAAAGATAAAAGCCATAAGATCATTTCAATAGATGCAGAAAAAGCATTTAACAAAGTACAACTGCCATTCATGATAAGAACCCTCAACAAAGTAGGGGTACAGAGATATACCTCAACATAATAAAGACCATATATGAAAAACTCACAGCTAACATCATACTCAATGGTGAAAAATTAAGAGCTTTCCTTCTAAGATCAGAAGTAAGAGACAAGGATGTCTACTCTCACCACCTTTATTCAACATAGTACTGGACACTGTAGCCACAGCAATCACAGAAGTAAAAGAAATAAAGGCACTTAAATCGATAAGGAAGAAGTAAAAGTTTCATTATTTGTAGATAACATGATACTATATATAGAAAATTCAAAAGACTCAAACAAAAAACTTTCTAAAACTGATAAATGAATTCACTAAGTTCACAGGATACAAAATCAATATACAGAAATTCATTGCATCTCTATACACTGATAATAAGTTATCAGAAAGTGAAATTAAGAAAACATTCCCATTTATAATTTCACCAAAAGGAGTAAAATGTCTAGAAATAAATTTAACCAAGGAGGTAAAACACCTGTATTCTGAAAAGTATAAAATATTGATGAAAGAAGAAACAGATGATTCATGTGAAAGGAAAGATATTTTGTGCTCATGGCTTCCAAGAAAAAATATTATTAAAATATTTATACTACCCAAAGCAATCTATAAATTTAATACACTCCCTATCAAAACAGGAACAGCATTTTTCACAGAACTAGTACAAACAATCCTAAAATTTGTATGGAACCACAAAAGACCTCAAATAGCCAAAGGAATTTTGAGAAAGAAGAACAAAGCTGGAGATATCAAGAAATAATACAAAGCTGTAGCAATCAAAACAGTATGGAACTGCCACAAAAATAGATACACAGATCAGTGGAATGGAACAGAGTCCAGAAATAAACCCATGACTATATGATTAATTAATCTTTCATAAAAGGAGTCAAGAATATGCAGTGGGAAAGACAGTCTCTTCAACAAATGATGTTGGGGAAATTGGACAGCCATATGCAAAAGAATGAAACTAGATCACTTTTTCACACCAAAAAATAAAACTCAAAAAAATAAACTCAAAAATAAAAAAATCTCAAAAATAAAAAAAAAACTAAAAAAAAAAAAAGCACAACTCAAAAATTTAAAAAAAATAATAAAAAATAAAAAAACTCAAAATGGATTAAAGACCTGTGATTACAGGCAGTAATTTCTCTGTCTTTGGCAGGGACAACATACATTTTTCAAGGTATGTCTCCTGAGGCAAGGGAAATAAAAACAAAAATTAACTTCAGGAACTACTTCAAAATAAAAAGCTTCTTCTCAATGTACAATCAACAACAACAACAAAAAGACAACCTACTGAATTGGAAGAAGATATCTGCAAGTGATATATTTGATAAAGAGTTAGTACCCCAAATAAATGCAGAACTTATATAACTTAACACCAAAAAATTAAAAAATCCAATTAAAAAACGGGCAGAAGATATAAATGGACATTTCTCCAAAGACAACATCCAGATGGCCAACAGACACAGGAAAAGATGCTCAACATCACTCATTATCAGGGAAATGCAAATCAAAACTACAATGAGATGTCACCTTGCACCTGTCAGAATGGCTAAAATCAAACACACACATAAAACAAGTGTCGGCATGATGTGGAGAAAAAGGAACCCTCTTGCACTGTTAGTAGAAATGCAAACTGGTGCAGCCACTGTGGAAAACAGTATGGAGGTTCCTTAAAAAATTAAGGACAGAATTTCCATATGATCTGGTAATTTACTATGAGGGATTTACCCAAAGAATACAAAAGCATTGATTTGAAAAGATATATGCACATTTATGCAGCATTAACTACAGTAGCCAAAATATGGAAGCAGCCCAGATGTCCATTAATATACAGATGGATAAAGTCGTGGTATATGTATGCAACAGAATATTACTCAGCCATTAAAAAAAAAGAATGAAATCTTGCCACTTATCACAATATGGATGGACCTAGAGAGTACAATGCTAAGTGAAATAAGGCAGTCAGAAAAAGACAAATACCATATGATTTCACTCATATGGGGAATTTAAGAAACAAATGAACATAGGGGAAAAAAAGAGAGGTAAACCAAAAATCAGACTCTTAACCATAAGGAACAAACTTCATGGTTACTGGAGAGGAGGTGAGCTGGGGGGTGGGGGTGGGTTAAGTAGGTGATGGGTATTAAGGAGGGCTCTTAGGATGAGCACTGGCTGTTAGATTTAAGTGATGAATCACTAAAATCTCCACCTGGAACTAATATTACACTGTATGTTAGCTAACTGGAATTTCAATAAAACTTGGAAAAAAATTTCACACACTTAGCACATTTACCTCTAAATCGTGTTCACAACAGTCTTAATATACACTCTTGTAGTTATTATTACATTGGGAGTATTTTCCAAACAAATTACCCACACTTTATAACTTCATACCTTTGATTTCATAAAAAGATAGTAAAACATCATAGAAAGACAGTGACAGTGGACTCTCTTGAGTCCAAAAAGGGTAATGGGAAAATGAGTCAAGTAGCAAAATGGTAAGAGGTAATACTGAATATGAAAATACTGAAGAAGCACATAGACAATCAGGAAACTTGAACAGTATCTTGATTTAAAGTATTTATGAAATAGCAGTGTATATTACCCTAAAATCTAAATACATGTACATATGTCCCTCTGTGTGTGTGTATGTATGTAGTATATAAACTGTCAAGAGAAACAACAGAATTTCTTAATATGCAGTTTTATTTTAAAATTCCCACTCTCTACTACTAACATTTAAAAAATGAATCTATTATACTCATGTGTTAATTATATTAAAACAACAAAAACAAGGAAAATTAAGTCCCAGGAATACTGGTCTTTCTAAAGAGTGTCTCCTATTTGAAAATTTTATTTAAAATATTTTAATTTTAGTTTTAAAGACTACGTTTTTCCTCTTGCTGGGCTTTACAAAAAACGAAACAATGCTAAGTATTTATACTAATCTTATGGCTTACAAAGCTCTTATGTGTATATTTTCTCATTCAATTCTCACAACAGTTCTGTGGATTAAGTATTAGTTTCCTCATTTATCAATGGGAATAAGAAGGCCCCGAGCAGTTAAATGCCTTTTGCTTTTTCACATATTTAGTATATGGTAAAATCAGATTTAAAATAAGCGTTTTCCAATACCAAGTCCAGCATTCAATGTAGTTTTATTTTGTTTCTCCTACTCTGTTGCATATTTTAAAAAATTTATTGTCAAGTCCTACGGAAGTTCTCTTCTGTACAGATTAAGGTTTAGTCCTACTATTATAGTTAAGGGCTTAGAGATTTGAAACTGTCTTTATTTGCACATAAAAAACATTGCCTATGTAGGAAATCCCAGTGATTTTACAAAGAGTTCTTATAGAACTAAAAAAGTGAGTTTAACAAGGTCACTGTAAAGGTAAAAATACAATCACAATATTGCCTTCTACTATGACTTGAACATTTGGAGGTTTCTACTAAATGCACTAGTTATTTGACATGGTCCGTCAACTTTCTTTTATCAGAACCCTATCATCTCCCGGGATTTGGGGACTTTCCAGAATTCTTCAGCTGGGGTTTCCCAGTTGTTCTCCCACCCTTCTAAATGTGCAAGCCTAAAATTCAGTAAATAATTCAGGGTAACCTATGAAGTTTCAGGGAGCAGCTTTCTGCATAGTTTCCTCCTGACATTCTGCTCATTTTTCCGGTCATTTCAGCCACTTTAAACTTCTATCTCACCCTCCACAATTCATCAAAACCTCCACACTCTGCTTAAGATCTCCCAATCTGAAATGTAACTTAGTAAATGCTAAAAGATAGAAAGATGGGATGACTCTGTGGCTCACTCCACTTTTTTTTTTCCTGTTCTGTTAGAGATTACAATTATTCACTCATTTAAACACTGAAAACAGTGATTAAAAGTAGGTATTTCTTATATTGCCCAGTTCTCTAGTTGTTTGTGGCAGGAGGAAAATCCAATCCGAACTTCTTCATCATGGCCAGAAGCAAACATACAAGCTTTAATTATCATATCAAAATAAACAGATCTGTTACACTCTAGTGCAATATCTACATTAATAGCAAAACACAATGAAAGATCTCAAAGGCATTTAATGGCCACATTACTATTGTTAGTGTCCATTCTTACTTGAGCTATTGAAATGGAAAGTTTGAGATACGGATTACGCTGATTAGCTAGCCTATGACCTTCTAAGCAGGAAAAAGAAAAAGTGGGGCAGAGTGGGCAAGGTCTTTCAAAAATGTTTTTCTACTGAAATAGTTTCAAAAGAATACAAATGACAGGAGGATCAAACAAAGAGCATCTGTTTACCTGTATCTGTTTTCTATGCTGTGGAACAAAATACAGCAATCCTAGCTTAAAACTGTAGCTGTTGGGGCACCTGGGTGGCTCAGTGGGTTTAAGCCTCTGTCTTCGCCTCAGGTCATGATCCCAGGGTTCTGGAATGGAGCCCACCACCCCCCCCAACCCCCCAACCCCCCACCCCCTCGTCTCTGCCCACTTGTGATCTCTGCCAAATAAATACATAAAATTAAAAAAAAAAACAAAAAACAAAAACAAAAACAAAAAAACTGCAGCTGTTGAGATCAGACCCACTCAGGGTGATCCCCTTTCGATTAACATACGGCAACTGGTTTAATTGCTTCGACATCATCTTTGCGTCTTGCCACACAGCCTCATCTAACCATGGAGCGACCTCATAGTTCCACTCATAGGATGCACAGCTGGGGGTGGGAATCTTGGGGGTCATTTTAGAATCCACCTCTGGCAACACCCTTTACAGAGTTTCCCCCATTTTAAAATTTGCCACATTCATATTTGCTTTCATTCTCTGTATGTGTATGTATGCATATACGTGCATGTATGTGTGTATAAATATATACCATATGAAGCTATGCTGTATTGTTCTTGCCCATTTACCCCATAAAACTAAGAGCGTATATTGACCAAGAGCAAGAATATTTTCTAATATATGTACAGTGCACTTTTTTAAAAATAGGAAATTTAACATTGATATTGTATTTTTTATAATCTATAATTCATACTCCAGCTCCATCATTTGTTTCAATAATGTCCTTTATAGTATCTTTTTGCAGTGGAAAATCTAGCCCAGAACCTATGTATTGCATTTAATTGTCCTGTCTTTTTAGTTTCCCATGACCTGAAATAGCTCCTCAGCCTTTCTTAGTCTTTCAAGCCACTGCTTTTGAAGAACACTGGAGGTTGTCTCTAGAACAGGGACTGACAAACTACATCCTACAAGTGAAATCCAGCCCTTGGCCTATTTTTGTACAGCCTTAGAACTAATAATGGTTTCTTTGTTTTTAGAGGGTTTTAAAACAAAACACACAAAAAAAAATATGATAAAAGGCATTTTAAAAAAAAAAACCTCTTTAAAAATTCCATAAAACCCTCAAACCTAAAACAATGGGCTCATTTTATCCAGTTTGCAGATAGCTGTTCTAGGATATCTCTTACTTTGAGTTTCTTTGGTTTCCTTATGGTATGATTATATTCAGGTGATGAGTTATTTGGAAAACTATGTAATTGATTTTATATTCTTTTTTTTTTTTAAGATTTATTTATTTATTTATTTGACAGACAGAGATCACAAGTAGGCAGAGAGGCAGGCAGAGAGAGAGGGGGAAGCAGGCTCCCCGCCGAGCAGAGAGCCCCATGTGGGGCTCGATCCCAGGACCCTGGGATCATGACCCGAGCTGAAGGCAGAGGCTTTAACCCACTGAGCCACCCAGGCGCCCCGATTTTATATTCTTTTTAAAGCATCATAGCTGGAGGTACATGGCATCTGTTTGCTCCTTACTGGTGCTGTTAATTTTGATCTTTTGATTAATCTGGATTCTTTATAGTTTGTATTTTTTCTTGTGTAATTAATGAGTAATTTGTTGGACTATACTGTAAGGTTATGTAAATATTATCAAAACTTTCTATTGGATGTAGTATCTATTGATGACCATGATAGTGCTTTTCAAACTCCATTGTTCTGTTTACATTTATTAGTTGGCCTTTTATCTACAAGAAAGCATTTTCTTTTCTCCATATTCATTTACTTTCTTAATTATTTATCGATTGTCAGTATAGACTTACAATTCTTATTTTATGGAACGAGCTATAATCTATGATTGCCCTTATTTATTTGGGGGCTCAAATTTTCTTAGTCTTTTCAAGTGAGAACTCCTTCAAGTGGGTTCCTATCTAGTTTTGGAGAAACAGAAATTATAGGAAAATGATTTTCATGGGAAAAAAATACTTAAATCTTTTATGTGAATCAAAGCATATTTTATATCTGTTACCCCGAAGTTACTACAACTGATCCATGTCAGCTCTAAATGGCCATGGGAAGGTTTAGAATGGCATCAGTGGAAAGATTATGGCTTTAAGACTCAGTCATGATTTGGAGCCCACTTTGCCACTTACACTTGTGACTTTTGGGAAGTGATTTAGCCTTCTGGAGTCTCAATTTCATTGTGTTTAAAATGTACATTTAGTATAAGGATTAAATGAGATTATGAATTTAAGGGCCTATAGGCAGAAGGCATACAATGAATTAAGTTACTGCCTATAGCTGCTGGTATGCTAACTGGGGAAATATGACTTTGTAGCTTTAATTTTTTTTAATTTAATTTTTTGTGAGTGTTCCAAATTTCATTGTTTATGCACCACACCCAGTGCTCCTTGCAACATGTGCCCTCCTTAATACCCACCACCAGGCTCACCCAACCCCCCACCCCCCTCCCCTCCAAAACCCTCAGTTTATTTCTCCAGAGTCCACAGTCTCTCATGGTTTGTCTTCCCCTCCGATTTCCCCCAACTCACCTCTCCTCTCCATCTCCCAATGTCCTTCGTGTTATTCCTTATGCTCCACAAGTAAGTGAAACCAAATGATAATTGACTCTCTCTGCTTGACTTGTTTCACTCCAGTCCCATTCATGATGATACAAAAGTTGGGTATTCATCCTTACTGATGGAGGCATAATACTCCATTGTATATATGGACCATATTTTTTTGATCCATTCATCTATTGAGGGGCATCTTGGGTCTCTCCACATTTTGGTGACTGTGGCCATTGCTGCTATGAACATTGGGGTACAGATGGCCTTTCTATAGCTTTAATTTTAAGGTAACAGTAGGACAGGGGCAACTGGGTGCCTCAGTGGGTTAAGCCTCTGATTCTGGATTTCAACTCAGGTTATGATCTCATGGGGCATGAGATGAGCCCTACTGGGCTCCAGGGTCCAGAGGAGGTCTGCTTGAAGATGCTATCCCTCTGCCCCTCCCCTTACTTCTCATATGCATATGTGCTCTCTTTCCCTCTCTCTCTCTCAAAATCAATCAATCAATCAATCTTTAAAGTAATAGCAGAACAAGTAATTGACAGGATTTGATGCCCAAATAAGGAAACTTTAAGTATGATACTGAAACAGCCAGTTCATTATTAATTCTAACCAAGACTTCCAAAGCATAAACAAAACTGGTATGTGTATACTTCCAATGTTTCCAATCAAAACTAGTGTGTGTATACTAATACTAAAAAGTGTGACCAAATCTGTGAGTGAACAGCTGATACAATGCAGGCACCAGAATGTTAGGTACTGGAAAAATGTTTCCAACCACTGTAGATATGTTCAGATCAAATGCTATCTCTATGAAAAACTGTGGAAATGGTAAAAAAAAAAAAAAATGTAGCACAAGAAAAGATAATGAATTTGTATCAATATCTATGAATCAAGAAATTATGTGAGAATCTGATCTAGTCAAGTTTCAGAGAAAAATACACTTGATGATTTGTACTTAACAAATACTCATATCAAAAAATACAATGCAGAAGTTACTACAAAGAAAGAATATTTGTGACATTAGAAGGACTGTCATCCCATCTCTTGCACTGATGTAATCTCGCTCAGATACAAAGGAACAATTTTGTAAAAGGAAGAAAAGCAGAACTGACCGTTGAATGCTAATTGAAAGACCATAGTGTTAAGGAAATGATCATTATTTTGACTGAACTTTTGCTAGTACTTCCTTTTTTTTTTTAAGATTTTTAAATTTATTTATTTGACAGAGAGAAAGATCACAAGTAGGCAGAGAGGAAGGCAGAGAGGGAGGAGGAAGCAGGTTCTCCGTTGAGCAGAGACCCCGAGGTGGTGCTCTATCCCAGGACCCTGAGATCATGACCCCAGCCGAAGGCAGAGGCTTAACCCACTGAGCCACCCAGGCACCCCTTGCTATTACTTCCTATCATTTTAATGAATATAAAAATATAATTCCAGTATTATAGTAAGATAATGAAAACCTTTCATTTTTGGTCAAAATCTGCTTAAATCTGATGCCTCAAAAAGCTCAATAAATTTAAGTCTTACTGAAATACAAACGTTGTTCTAGAAGATCTACCTGGATGTCAGTCATACTGACCTAATCAACAGGCATATTACTTGGTGACAACAGACAGGAAAATTGTATGAATTATGGCATAAGTAAAACAAACATACAAACAAACCAACAAACAGTAATTTCAAAGGCAGTCCCATCATTCATGCTTTAATAGCAATATCAACATGCAACTATCCTAGGAAGATAGCTGCCAGTCTTGCTAGGAGGACTGAAAGGGAACATTTACCCAGGAAAGAATGGCTCACAAGGGCAGATTAGGCACATTTAAAGTTGCTGTGATTTACCCACAAATATTCTAAGATATTCAAGATCTGGTTTAGAAAAAAGAAAAAAAATTAGGAGGCACATTTAGAAGATGAATTAAGGTATTTTACAAAGGGTTTATGATGCAATGGGAGAGAGAAGAACTCTTCATTTATTTAAATGAATATTCATTTCTTGCAGATTTTTTAAAGCGTTGGACTAAAATGTAGCTAGTTTCTCCAAAATCCAGCTTGGGTTTGAAGTAATGACAAATGAAATCAGGCTGACTCATCTTTCAAAATGCTTCTCCATCTGTCCTTTTGCTTTAGACCTGACTGCCTCTAGCTTGGGCTCATACCTGGATGCCTGCAATCCTGAGATAAACCTAGCAGTCATTAGCACATGGTTTTTGAAGACAACGACACAGATGAGCCATTTAAGGTGGAAATATAATGTGAGGAGAGAAGCTGACCCAGAAATGAACCCCAAAGATTGCCAACATTTCTGCTAGAGAAGATGAAGTTAGCAACGAAACCTGTGAAGGAGTAGCCAAAAAGGTAGGTAGAAAGCCAGGGAATAATGTGGAAAATGGACTGAAACATCAAAAGACCGAGAATTATCCATAGGATTTGATAGTATAGACCCCTCTGGTTAAATCTGCAAGAATAGTTTTGGTGAAGCGTTGGAGGCAGATACCAGACTGATGTGTTTGAAAAGTGAAATCCTTTGTGAGAAAATTATGAACGTGTATGTGCACAGGGGTATCATGGAAGTGGAAGTCCAAGCCAGTGCAAGTGGGGTATCAAAGATATAAGAACTTATTTAAATGATGAGAGAAAGAGTATAGAGTGGGGCTTAAGATTTAGTGTAGAAAAGAGATAACAGAGAGAATTATCTAAGAGGGTCAGTTTTGTTCCTGAGCACACACGAAAGGATTTTCCTTTTGATAGGAGGGATATGGCATCAAGTATAACAGCAAGGAAAAAAAAAGAGTATGAAGAGGCAGTTAAATTTGTAGATTTAAGAAAGGTTTTTAAATTGACAATCTTCTTGCTCAATCAATACCTTTTAATTATAAAATGACTTCAAAGTCTTCAGACACTCGAGAGACTCCGGTATGGATTTTTAAAATATTATAGAATGCATCTTTACATATATATATAAATTTAGCTGGAAAAAAGTTTCATATCCCCGAAAGTACTCACTATAACTCTATCCTCCCTATTTCTTTCCAATGTCTCCTCGCATCTGAGTTAGATCTATTCTGCAAGCCTAACGCAAACTCTCCCCTCAAATAAAATCACTTTACTTGTGCAGAAGCCTATAATCTGGGGGCGATGATGAGCAGAGAGGGGATGTTGCTCATTTAATCAAAAAATTACATTATTCATTTTAGAGCATGGATAGGTAGGAAGCCAGAAAGACTGGCTTCTTAAAGAGCTGGAGATAAGCTGGAATTTCTCACGATGTTTCAGATGGAGGAAAAGCCTGCTTACACTTAGGCAAGGAGGAGGGTAGATGTGGCTGGACTTGAGAGACGTTCAGAAAGTATATTCCATTTTATTATATTTGTTAAGAATGGATTATAGAGCACATGGGAGAACAAGTGAAGAGGACTCCCAGTTCTGTTTAAAATACTGCATAGTATTATCCACTGATATGTACTCTGTGAAGTGGAATTAGGGAAGAGAATGCGTTTGGTTTGGCCATGGTGACTTGGGGTTCCTACTGATATATGTCCAGGAAGGACCTGGAGATAGAGAACTAGGGCTGAAGAGAAATACAGGCTGGGGGTATAGATTAGAGAATAACCATCATCTACCACTGACTTAATTTCCAGGTGTAGAGGTGGATATATTCATTCAAGAAGAGACTGTAAAGTAAATAGTGGCTGAAGAAAGAAAAATAGCACAGAAAACAACAACAACAACAACAACAACAACAAAAACCCTAGAAGGAGAATATGAATCAAGACTCTGAGATGTGGGAAGGGAATGGGGAATGATGTCAGGAAATCAAGAGAACAGGCAGTTTTGCAGAGACTATATTAACCAACATTGTCAACTGTTAAACGAATAAGGACTGAATACAGTTAAGAGCTGATTGCCTTGACAAGGGTAATTTGAGTGGAGAGCTGAACACAGATTTCTAGCTGCCATGGGACGTAATGAAAGGACAGCCATGCTCTGGAAATACACGTCAGTTATCAATCAATTACAGTCAATCTGCTCTAAATACACCTTTTAATAGCTGCTCTGTGATAAACAACAGAATTCTTTTAAATACGTCTCTTTTCAAATGAGCATGATGCTAAGCTTTCTCGGTAGTGGACACTGGAGGGACACTGAGAAAGGAAGGGGCTCTCCTATCATTTCTTTTTTTTAGGATCCATAGGTAGGCTTAGTAGGTGTGAAGAAAACTAGTGAAGCTTCCCCCCCGCTGGTGTCCCTGGGAGACCTTGGGGCCTTAGCCTAGTGATAAACCTTTCTGCAGCCCCTTCCTCTCAGAATCCGGAGTCCTACCACTGGGAGGGCCTCCATCACCAGCTCCAGAACTCCCACTGTGAGTTATACACACCTGCGCCACCAATGGCTGGTCGCCTGCTCCCTTCCTGCACTCTGAAGAATGACCATGTTAGTGTTCTATTGCAAACACGATGACTTGCCACAAACTTAAAACACAAACTCCTTGTCTTCAAGTTCAGCAGGTTAGAAGTCCAACATGTCTCACTGGACTGAAATCAAGGGGTCAACAGGGCTGGTTCCTTTTGGAAGCACTCACTGAGAATCTGTTTCTTTGCCTTTTCTAGCTTCTAGAAGCTGTCCACATTACTTGGCTCATGGTCCCTTTCTCCATCTTCAAAGTCAGCAATGGTGCATCTCTCTGACCATCCATTAGTAGCCACATCCCTCTTTGCATACGGGTGAGAAAGGTTCTTCACTTTCAGAGACCCAAGTGACTGTATAGGGCCTACCCAGCAATCCAGGATAATCTCTCCATTTCGAGGCCCTTAACTGAACGGGAACTTCAAAATCCCTTTTACCATGTGTGATAAGATATTCATGGGTTTTCAAATTAGGATGTGGACATCTTTGAAGGGCCATTATTCTGCTGACCACAGGGACCTATTGCTACCCCAGAAACTCCAAATCAGTGCTGGCCTGGCTACACCAGAAAACGTCTCTGCTCTCTCCTGGCTGAAACCTCCTCCAATTAGGTCTGAACCCCTCCCCTTCCCTCTCCCACAGCCTGGGGTACCATTTAGAGTACATCTTATTTCACATCTTACTCTTTTGTCACAGTCAGAAATTCTTTATATTAAATCTCCCTTGTTTAGCCCATTGTGTAGATTCTACCTTCTGACTGGACCTGAACTGCTATAGTTTATCTGAATATATTTCCCAAAGTAACCTACAAATGTTGAACTATTAATAGGAGGGATGGAAGGAGAATCAAGAGTATTATTTTAGTTTGGTTTGCTTTGGCTTGGGGAAAACAGTTCAGCATTGTAGTAAGTTGAAGAAAATAATTAATACAGACATAGGATGAAGGCACCAGAAAGAGAGATAGTCTTGAAGATGAGAGAGATTAGAATCTATTCCAGAAACTGAAAACACTGGTTATCAATCACGGGAGACTTTTTTAAAATTCCAATTTCCAGGCCCTATCCTCATTCTTATCTAATTGGTCTTGATTTAATTGCAGATTCTGATTTAATTGCTCTTGGGTAAAGCCTGAGCGTTGGTTTCTCTGATGGCTCGCAGTAGGGAGGCACCAAGGGGGCAGCTATAGGCAACTGTGTAGACATGAAGGCTGAATGTTAATGAGTTCCCCTAGATATCTTAATTGTCTCTGAGAAATTAAAGGTGATACCATATATTGACAGTAAGGCAGAAATTGTGAAAGGGGTTTTAGACTCTTGCTGATGCCCACTACGCTACCCACCACGTGTAAAACTCAGTGTTTAATGATATGGGCTCAAGACATGAAACAGGTCCTCACCTCTCCAGCAACTTGCTCTTTCAAATGAGAGCCTGGACAAAATAAATATATGAATAATAATACCAAACAGAATGCATTCAGTTCATAAGAAGTCACGAAGGCAATGAAATCAGTGAGTTTAGAAGGTAGATATAACTTTGGCTGCAGGATAGGCAAAGCTTTCAAGGTATGGAGCTTAAGATATGGGCCTCGCAAGGAATATAGAAAGGATGGAGGCAAATATTCTTGATACTGAGACGGACATGCACCCCACTTCAGAGTTGCTGAGCAGGTAAGTGTCACTAGAGTAGAAGGCTTTAAGAAGATCATGAGAGAGTCTGAATATATTGGTTAGGTCAGATTTAGTTTGTACATAAGAGCTAGATCCAATACGTTAAGGGAGACTGTAGATAGCACACTAAGGAATTTTGGCTTTATTTTGTGGGTGATGAAAAGCCACCTAAAGTGTTTCTTCTGCATTCTGCTCTCTGTCTTCTGCAACACTCTAGCAAGTATTTCTTTTTTAAGATTTTTATCTATTTATCTGACAGAGAGAGATCACAAGTAGGCAGAGAGGCAGGCAGAGAGAGTGACAGGGAAGCAGGCTCCCTGCGGAGCAGATAGCCAGATGCGGGACTCAGTCCCAGGACCCTGAGATCATGACCTGAGCCAAAGGCAGCGGCTTAACCCACTGAGCCACCCAGGCACCCCCACTCTAGCAAGTATTGACGACGTGTTGAAGATCGCTCAGGCAGCCTCACGGTGGGGTCCCAGTGACCCGAAGCATGGTTTTGAGTACGTAATTAAGCGAAACATGTTGCTGAATACAAAATGTATACTTCAGAAAACCATAGGTCAAAACACAATGTAAACACTTAAGTATAGTTAAAGGTTATAGTAACGTGGAGAATTTTGAAATATCACATAATTTTTTCCCTTCTTATGTAGTGTTTGTTTTCTTCCTTCAATTATTCTATATACAATAGATCCAGGAAGTTTGCTACCCTTCAAGAAGGAAAACAGACACAGTCAAAGCAGTGAAGTCTGTCTAGACTTCACCAGGCTTTTAGAAATCCATCATGATTTTTTATACCCAGTCTTTTGACAGAATTGATACTCATATTAAGAACAAAGTTTAGGGGAACCTGGGTGGCTCAGTGGGTTAAGCCTTTGCCTTCAGCTCAGGTCATAGTCTCAGGATCCTGGGATCGAGCCCCACATCAGGCTCTCTGCTCAGCAGGGAGCCTGCTTCCCCCTCTCTCTCTGCCTGCCTCTCTGCCTACTTTTGATCTCTCTCTCTCTATCAAATAAATAAATAAAATCTTAAAAAAAAAAGAACAAAGTTTAGAGCACTGCTCAAAGAATCAATGCTGAAATGGGAGTGGGGGTGGGGGGACAAGATCTTATTTCTATTATTTAAGAAGTTCTAATTCACAGGAAAAGAAACACCTCTCTGGGACTGTGAATGGGGAGAAGTCAAAATGGAGTGGAGAAGAGGGACAAGAAGGTTTGAGACAGTAGAGTCATGATTAACATGAAGGATAGAAATCCCAGTTGGGATGGAATAAAAAACATCTAGGTAAGTTTGGATGACTCTCCCCATACCTGGCCCAGGAAGAGGGTAAGTTCTACATTTGAGGCATCACATGTGACATGTTACCCAAACGCAAGAGGAAAAAAGGCTGATTAAGGTTTGGGTAGGTGAGCCTGGGAGCAGCCTTACCTCTCCCGTTTTGTGTAAGAGCAGTGAGTGACCTAAACATCAGGACAAGCTTGCCCCTGAGGTACACATATATTTCCAAGGGCCATAGAATTGGAAGGTTTAATATAAGTTAGATTTCCAGATGTTTGACTTCCAAATGCACTCCTTCCAAAATTTTACTGGCATGAGAACTCACCAAGAACTCATCCCTTCTCTTTTTACAATAGTTCTTCCATTTTACAAAACAAGAACATATTCTCTGGCACACTGCCCTAGTTGTAAGAACCTATATGACACAAAACAAAAAAGACACTCTGAAAGACTGGTAATTCCTGTTGAGAAAATAAATGCCTCTAATAACTGAGTTAAAAAGATTCTTTTTTTTTTTTTTTTTTTTTTTTTAAATCAGATGGTTACTCAGTCTTTACATTCAAAAATTCAGGTAGAATCTACAGAGCCATCAACCATTAAATCACTAAAAATACTCATGAGCTCCCTTTGTAAAATCTGGCATGTATCCAGGAAAGACACAAAACAATTGAATGGCATTGTGTCATAAATCCACTGCCAATTCCCATAAACTTATGTATCTGAGCAAGATTTCTGAACACTTATATTTGTAAATATTTTTGAAATGAATAGAATGGACTTTGGGTCTTATTTTATTCAGTATTCATCCATAAATTCTTGAAATAATAGGAAGAATCCTTATTTCTCTCAATACAGAATGGATTTTAAACAATAGAATTTTACCTTTTTATGTAATAAATATGCATTAAATTCTGTAATATATTTAGGCTCATTAGATAAATTAGGTACCAATAATAATGGAACTGATAAACATGAAGAAGCATATTTTTTAATCATTTTTTTAATTTATTTTCAGCATAACAGTATTCATTGTTTTTGTACCACACCCAGTGCTCCATGCAATCCATGCCCTCTCTAATACCCACCACCTGCTTCCCCCCACCTCTTCAAACCCTTCAGATTGTTTTTCAGAGTCCATAGTCTCTCATTGTTCACCTCCCCTTCCAATTTCCCCCAACTCCCTTCTCCTAACTCCCCATGTCCTCCATGCTATTTGTTATGCTCCACAAATAAGTGAAACCATATGATAATTAACTCTCTCTGCTTGACTTATTTCACTCAGCATAATCTCTTCCAGTCCCGTCCATGTTGCTACAAAAGTTGGGTATTCATCCTTTCTGATGGAGGCATAATACTCCATAGTGTATATGGACCACATCTTCCTTATCCATTCGTCCGTTGAAGGGCATCTTGGTTCTTTCCACAGTTTGGCAACCATGGCCATTGCTGCTATAAACATTGGGGTACAGTCTCTTCAATAAATGGTGCTGGGAAAACTGGGCAGCTATATGTAGAAGAATGAAACTCGACCATTCTCTTACACCGTACACAAAGATAAACTCAAAATGGATAAAAGACCTTAACATGAGACAGGAATCCATCAGAATCCTAGAGGAGAACATAGGCAGTAATCTCTTCGATATCAGCCACAGCAACTTCTTTCAAGATATGTCTCCAAAGGCAAAGGAAACAAAAGCCAAAATAAACTTTTGGGACTTCATCAAAATCAAAAGCTTCTGCAAAGCAAAGGGAACAGTCAACAAAACAAAGAGGCAACCCACGGAATGGGAGAAGATATTTGCAAATGACAGTACAGACAAAAGGTTAATAAACAGGATCTATAAAGAACTCCTCAAACTCAACACACACAAAACAGATAATCATATCAAAAAATGGGCAGAAGATATGAACAGACACTTCTCCAATGAAGACATACAAATGGCTAAGAGACACATGAAAAAATGTTCATCATCACTAGCCATCAGGGAGATTCAAATTAAAACCACATTGAGATACCACCTTACATCAGTTAGAATGGCCAAAATTAGCAAGACAGGAAACAACACGTGTTGGAGGGGATGTGGAGAAAGGGGAACCCTCTTACACTGTTGGTGGGAATGCAAGTTGGTGCAGCCTCTTTGGAGAACAGTGTGGAGATTCCTCAAGAAATTAAAAATAGAACTTCCCTATGACCCTGCAATTGCACTACTGGGTATTTACCCCAAAGATACAGATGTAGTGAAAAGAAACATATTTTTTTTAATTTAGAGTTTATGGTCACAGACATGCACACAAACCACCCCCCAACAATTTTAATCTTATTTTATAGAAAAGTATGGTATACTGAATCAGATTTCACAACACTAATGCTGCATAAAAGGCATCACAAAACCTCAGTATCAAATAGCAATAAGCATGCATTTGTCCATTCTTCAGGAGAAGCTGGGAGTTGACTTGGTGATTTTGCTTATTTTGGCTGGTCTTGTCCACACACCTGTATCATCTGACTGTTGACTGATCTAGGTGACACCCAGCTCCGCTTCAGGTGTCTTTCACTCTCCAGGAGACTAACCCTGGCATAAACCTAAGAGAGAAGGCAAGCCCCATCTCTCAAGAGCTTCATAAGCCTCTAAATCACATTTGCCAGCATCACACTCACCAAAGCAAGACATAAAACTAATCCCAAGGTCAAAATAGGAAGGTAGTACAAGGTAACATGGCAAAGGATGGGTGAAGCATTAGGACCATTTCTTCAATCTACTAGAGAGTGATAATTAAGACTTTCAAGTATTAAAATATATAAGAAAAAATTCTGAAGGGGAAGTGAAAAGCAAACATGAACCGTAGAGGTGAAGGACCAAGGTAAAAATTTGTGATTTTCAAAGAAGAGTCTGCTCAGTATTTTTAATATGGATGATGGTGAGTATTCAATCATTATGAATTCAATTACATTGGATATATTTTTAAAAGTGATGCAGTGGTTCTATTTTAAAATGTCAATATTTATAACATACTAAACTTACATTCTTTGCAACTATTTAAATTTATCATGGAACTAAACTAAAAATGTGTGAGCAGTAAATAGATTTTCAACAATATTTTAGGGGTGTGCAAGCAAAATAAATTAAATTCCACTGATACTAAGTTTCCAGAACCCAAGGAGAGTGTGGAATTTCTCAAAGATCATGAAGTGGAAGAGGCCTGAGTCATATCAAAGCTCATGTTCGGGAATCTCATAAAAAGAGGGAACAATACTAGCAGGACACATAGGAGACTTGTGGCAGAGTGTAGCCTAACCTATTTTGGTAAAGACACGAGCATCCTACAGGGACCCTATATTATGTCAAACTATTCTAAGCCTTATGGCAATGCTAGAAATCCAATGCCAGAAATTCTTGAATTAGATGTTAGGTGTGGGTATACAAGTCCTAGGGTAATAACAGGATTGAGATAGGAAGGGATGACATGGCCTCATAGACTGATAGTCAGGAAAGGTAAACAGAAGGAAATCTCATCACGGAACCATATCCTCTTTAAGATTAAGATTCATAACTAGTATCAGTTGCCAAATCACATACCAAAGTTCAGGCCAGTTCACTCCAATAAAAACAGGTCAGGAAAGGCATTGAGCAAGCAAGCCAGATCACATCACAGTGGCTACAATAAGGATTGAGGCTGATGGCTAGAAACCAGAAGGTATGGCATCTTGACCAGAGGACAGCATAAAGACCAGGTACACAGCCATCCCTCCCTATACCAGGGGTTATATTAGATTCCCTGCCCCCACACAATGTCTTGGGAAGGAGAAGGGGTGAAGGAGATTCCTTAAGAAGTGGGTTACCTTCAGATACATGACCCACAAAAGACTATTAAAAGAGAAGTGACTGAGATGTTTTAATTAAAAAAGATTAAATGGTTTCTGACAACCATATGAATGTGTGCTTGAGAGCAAGATGTTGTCGGTTACAGGAAAACTCGCTCTGTATCTAAGTTGTAGTGTCCTACATTGATTGGCCATAAACAACACTAATATTTATGAATACAGAAACCTATGTGCATTATAAAATGCCAAGCAAAATTTAAATAGTCTTTTTTAAGTAACCATTTAGATATCTTAAGGTTAATTTTATAGTACTTTCTTTTGTATCTTTAAAAATATCTGAATCTTTGATACAAATAAAAGAATATGTGTGTTAACTCAAGAAAATAGTATCAATATAAGGTAACTTAGAAAAAATACGTAGTTTTGGGGGTAAAACTCATCCAAGGACAATAGAAATTTCTTATCAAGTTATTATAATTTATAATATCTGGATTGTAAAATTCTTTCATCTACTCACTTTATGAACATGTAGTGCCTAGTTTTGATGGAAAAACTAAATTACGCCAGTATAGAGATTTAATCCTGCCTGAAGCAAGCAAATTAACTAAGTGATTTCTCAATTTTCCTTCCAAGTCCTAGGATTTAATGAGGTTGTGTAAGAGATGACTGAACACAAAAAGTGCGGATATACTGTCAGCGTTGAGGGTTTTCCCGCAGAGATGTGAGGGAGTCAGGGAGATGTGACCTTTTGCTGAAGGACTAAGACTCATTACATGTATGCATGTAAGATTTTTACCAAAACCCATTAAAGCAATTGCTTAGACCTCTTTGTTGTGAGGTCAGAAAAACAGGCCAGGGAATGGTCTGGAGTGTTCTCTAGGACTGGCTTCCGGAAGAGACCCAGGAATGGAGATGGGGGAATGCCCAACTGGTGTGTGTCAGTCACAGTCTAGTCAAGAGACAGAAATCAGAACAGCTTTTCTTAACCAAGAGAATTTAATATGGAAACTAAGTCCTCATAAAGTATTGGTAACTATGTTAACTGAAAGGCAAAACAAAACCCAAAACACTGAGACAAGGAAGGAGGCGAGACCTTCAGGAAGCAGTGACCACACCCGCGTGGGAAGGTATCTTGGAGATGGGCTTCAGGGAGCTGAAAATCAGACCTTTCTGGATTGGAAGGGACGCCAGTTGGCTGGTGTTGTTTTTGCAAGTGGTACATAAATTCCAAAACGGAGTTAACTGCTGCTTCCCCAAGGAACTGCGGCTGTTGGGGTGAAGAAGTAACACTAAGGGAACGGGGGGCGGGGGTGTTGTTTAAGGATACAAACGAGCAACTAGTTGATGAATAAGGCCTAGAGACTGCATGCGCAGCATAGTGATTACAGACAATAATGTACTGTCAACCCAAAAGTTGCTAGGAGACTAGGTCTTAGTCGTTCCCACCACAAAAAAGAAACGATGCTTACGTGAAGTGATGGGGTTTTAGCTCACATGACCATGGTAATCATACCGCAACACATACACGTATCAATCAACACGTTATACACCTTCATGTTGAATGTCAGTTACATCTCAAAAAAAATACATTAAAAAGAAACGTGAAATGAAGAGGAGCAAGTCTCTCCTTTCTCCTCCAGCTTTTCACTCTGCGTCTGGCACCCCCATCGGCAGTCCTGCAAGGAGCTAAGCACAGGCAGAAATGTGTCCTGCACAGTCCCAGCTCAGACACGAAGAAGCAGAGCACAGAAGGGTAAGTTTGAAGCTAACAACCAACAGCTTCACAACTGGGACAGATTAAAAAAAATAAGGACCACAGTTTGTCAAATCTACAGAAAGCAAAAACCATGAAAACGTGCATCTAAAAGACAAATACAAAAAATATCAGAAAATCACTGAAATGGTAAATCTCAAACATTTATATGAAATTATCTTTGTAAAGAATACAGAATCCTGGCTTATAAAAAATTACAAGCTGCTGCTGAGCAAACATAGTACATTTACATTTAATCATAAAATGATGGCTGATGTTGAGGGGTGAAAATTCAGACCGTTGGTTCAAAATGTATTTGGGGCTGACACTCCCTCTTTTCAAGGCAGGAGAATTGATGCTGACACCCCACGGCCTTGGTTCTCTGACACTGTCCAGCTCAGGAGACATTTTTTTGGGCACAAAACAGCAGTACACAGAATCATTCTGATCATTCAGATAGGACCTAATGAGCAAAGCACTGTCACTAAGCCTTTCAGAAGCCGACAAACCAGCCCAAAAACTTAACCCAAGGGTTACGTCTGACTCCCTCAGAGCTGTGCTTTGGAACACGTCAATGACGGCTCTCTTTAGAAATAACCTGGTACCGTCTGGAAAACACAAGAGGGCATGGACACTGGGTTTTGTATTGTGGGATGTTTTCTTTTCCCTTTTCTCTGTTATTCACAGCACAAACCACATGCCAAACAAAGTTATAACCCAATGAAGATCCAAACAATGAATAAGAAACTACACACTTACAAAGAGATGACAACATTCTTTTCAGACTTAGGAAGACACTGCAAGTTAAGAGTTAAGTATCTTCCCAAAAATCACGGACCGAAAAGTATGACAGAATTATAGGGACGTGACCCACTGACTCTTAATTCATAATTTTCACTGCATAATATCACCTCCCCGATATCAAGATAAACAATTGTAGGGATACCATAACATGTGCTGGATATAAATTAGAATTATTCCGTAAGATAAGGCCAAGTCTAAGCTGGTTGCTGCCATGACAAGAGCCATTTTCATTTGCAGTTGACCCCAGATTGATTGGCCAAAGAAGACCTGTTAAGTAGTAGAGCCCACCAGCTATTATGGCCCCTAGAACCGCACGCTTCACTCAGGCTGAATTAATAAACGTTGACTTATAGAAGGTATATGATCAAATGCCATTTTCTGACTACACAGGGAGTAGGAGAACTTTTACTTCATTTAACAAAACTTATCACTAGGTTCTAGAGCACCAGCTACATTGCAAGTGCTGAATTAATAAGATGAAAAGGACATAGTCCCTATCACCAAAGAATTCACATTCTCATTGAAATCACAGCAGATAAAAAAGATCTGTAAAGGATCAGCTATTACATCAAGATGGGACACAAAATGCCATGAAATGTAGATGGAGAACACGAGAAATCTGGGTCATCCTTACACAGGGATACACATCTCATTTTCTCCAGTTGTAATACATAACCATATCAATGTTTACTCCCATAATTAGACACCACAGAACAACTCTCCAAATTATTAGGAACATTTTTCTTTAGCTTGAAAACAGCTAAGAGAACTTACAAGCAACAGACTTCCAAAATTAACTCAGGTTCATGCGCAAATCTGGAAATTAGTTTGGGAGAACCACTTCCAACCGCACTGCCCTCTATTCATAAGGCCTTTTCCAAGTGCTTAGTGGCAGAAAATATACTGCAGACAAGTCAGCATTTTGTGTGTATGAGAGAGAGAAGAATCAATGAAGGCTTCTAAGGCTCTGAAAAAAAATGAAGAAACATGACAGGTTACATGAGAAAAGAGGCCCAGCCAAAAAATAAAAATAATGGAGAAAATGGGAACAAGTGACCTGTCTGAAAACCCCTTTTATCTTATGTAGTCTTGTTTTTCCTCCGTATGCCAGAGACCTAGGAAGCATCCGCAAAACGGATGGTGAGAAAAAAATTTTAAATCTATATAATAATCATAGAAATTAAAAATCATTTGTTAGCCAAATCTCTAAGCCCCATGAAATATAGTGAGTATATAATAAAAATTACGACAGGGGCGTCTGGGTGGCTCAGTGGGTTAAGCCACTGCCTTCGGCTCGGGTCATGATCTCGGGGTCCTGGGATCGAGTCCCGCATCGGGCTCTCTGGTCGGCGGGGAGCCTGCTTCCCTCTCTCTCTCTCTCTGCCTGCCTTTCTGCCTGCTTGTGATCTCTCTCTGTCAAATAAATAAATAAAATCTTTAAAAAAAAAAAATTACGACAGTGTTCATTGCTTCTAGGTCTCTCTTCTCTCTTCCTCTCTCTCATAGTTCACTTAAAGTGAAGCATTTTTCACTCAAAGTACACAGCAGCCTGAAGGCAGAAAATTCTTCAGTTTGAAATGCCAGAATAACATAAGGACTAAGCCTTGGCCCATTTTATGCCAGCATATCAGACCTCAGCCTCTGTTTTCCAAAAATCAGGAACAGGAGGACTATTTCTAGCAGATTCCATCTGAGCCAGAAGGACACTAACAGATTCTAAACAAGAGAGACAATCCAGCAAAAATTTAAGATCCGCTGATGAGTCAATCCACACAAATCCTCCATCACATAAAATCTCCTTGTCTGCCCCCAGCAAGAGCCTTGAAACTGCTGCTACTTTAGGGATATTCACAAACACATCAGTTTGAAGCCTTGACAATTGCCTTCTTGATGTCTGCTTTCAATAAGCTCTTAAATAATTTGTTTATCACTTGGGCCATTTGGTGATAAATGGAGTTTATTCAGTGTGTCCTCTAATTAATTAGCTGGCTTTCTGTGCTATTAATGGAGGCACACGTATATCCATTAGCCCTTTGGGAGTTCTCTTGCACACAGCCATTGAAAAAGGAACATTTTACAGCCTATAAGGTGCTGACTCTTGGTAATTCCGTTTGGGCCGCAACACGAAGTGGAAGATTTTCCCAGACGATCAGGTTTTCCTTTGGCCCAAAAGGGAAAATAAACATCGGCAGGATTGTGCTTCTTTTGAAGTGGCCACAGTTTCACTGCAGTTTCCATCCAACGCAACATGCATTTTGTCAGGCTGAGGTTCAGCCGTTAGGTTGCTAATTAAGTTAACAAGTGCTGTGTGCTGCTTAATTTGGCAACAAGCTAGCCTACAGACTGCTCAATAAGAAAAGCAGCATTTCTGTAATGAGTCTGTTTTTTAGCCTGGAATTAAGCTAAAAACTATAATGATCCCTATGAAGGGACATCTGATGCATGTGTTCAAAATGCAGAAAAGGAGAATATGTGTTTTCCATGTTGGACACTCACACCTTTTATTTACACATTTACTGCACAATGCAGCTGAAAGAGGAGTAATTGCATGTGTACATTTTTAATTCATCATAATTCACATAAAATGTGTTTCTCTGCCCAACTGCCTTCTTACAGCTGTCATTTTGCCCAACTGCAAATTGACTTTTAGTAATAAATTCCATTGCAGTGTGCTAATTGTGGGTGTGAATTATTCTCTTATTATCCTCAGTTGAAGTGCCTCTCCTTCAATTGTAGGGGTTAAAAAAGAAATTCATTGGTTCATTTATTCCATAGGAATTTACTGAGCATCTACTGTGTGCCAGATGCTGTACGAAGCTCCAAGGACTCAGAGGAAAAAATATGCCTAGAGTGGGATCTTCACAGAGCTTCCAAAAGAATAACCATGTATTTATTCCATCTAAGAAAATATAGTTCGGGAAGGAATATTCCTGGACTAAGATCTTGGAGACCAGCACTCAGATGCATGCTCTATAAATATACCTAAATTCAGTCACCAACCAAGGAAAGAAAACGAAATGAGCAAGTTGTCTAATCTCTCTGGGCCTCATTAGTTCATTTATAAAACAGAAGGGAATGGCTTACTTGTTAAAGTCCCTTTCGGCAGATTTCTTGAATAATCAAAATTCTCTCATGACCTATACTCAACCAAATGCTATTTCATCAACCTAGAGTTCCTTTCTTCTTCCCTCTTCTATTTTTGCATATTAAAAGACTACTCAATGAGATCTGTAGTCTACTTAATTGTAGTGTATCAGTGTCAATTTCCCAGTTTTGATGAATGTGCTAGTTCCATAACATGGTACCATTAAGAGAAGCTGAGCGGGGAGGACCCTGGATCTCTCCATGCTATTTTTGCAACTTCTTAGAGGAGTCTGTAATTATTTAAAATAAAAAAGTTTTCAAAAAACACTCCCAAATTCACAGCCTATCTCAAAAACAAAATTAAAACTGAAATCAATCTCTTCTTCCTTTATTATAACATTTCGACTGCCTTATAGTTAGTTACAAATCCACCTGCCTCCCTTGATTTTTAATTCTGGAAGATAGAACTGCATCATATTTATCTTTGCATCCTACACAGACCTTACAATAAATAGTTGCTTTTCTAACCCAGGTTCATTTAATTAAATTCAACAAACTATGTTCAAAACACCGGTTAAAACATCTCCTTACATCTCTTATCTCATCGGGGAAGCTCTGTCTTACACCCTGCCTCCTCTTAGTGGCATTCAACAGGATCTGTATGCAGAACACGTGCAGGCATACCATTCACAGACTCATTTCTTCAAGGTGCCTAGGAGTAAGATGTGACTGGGAGTAACACCGACCTGGATCCCAAGGACCAAGAAAGTTAATTAACCAGTGATGGCAGAATATAGTACATAAATAATGGAGAATCATAGAAATAAGGATGATGTTATATAAACTTTCAGGTCCTGCAATATCCTGTTCTGGGTTTGGTTTTCAAATGGAAGACAATTAAAATAAAGTACACCTCTATTTGGTTCGGAAGATGCTTTCACTGAAGGTTTTTGAGATCTTGAGACTCCAGCATTGAAACTTACATACATAATGGGGATACCTGGGGATTAACACAAGACGGGGCTCTGAAAGGTCATTTCTACCCACTTATGACTTATATTCATAAATGTTAGCAGCTGGGATCAGCCGTCTGTAGCTGCTAAGACAGATATGCCTATATTTTACAACTTGTTAAATAGAGATCATTGCAAATTATTAAAATGTGATTTCAGTAAAATTAAAATTGAATTAAATTAAATTAAAAACTTAAGTCAATGACAACCACTCTTTGAGAACATAGGTAAGCTACTGAAGGAAAAAATAATAATTGTATCAGGATAGAACGCTGCAAAAGCTAATAAAATTTTTATATTACTTTTAATGTAGTTATTTGTGCTTGATTTTGCCTCTGGGAATAACTGACGGTTGTCCTGAAATATTCAATCAGGTGTAAATAGACAAAATGTAATTTATAATGATCAATCATTTTCCCTAAAACATGTTGGGTATAAATATAAATTCCACTTTAGCAAAAATTTACAATAAAAATATAAAGAATATTTTTATATGGTATCTACTTTACCTGAGTACCAGTTAAATTATAAAATTTGTTTTATAATTTTAAAAACTTATATGATATATATAATTTTTATAATTAATGTAACAAATTATATTTGAAAACATATATAATTTAGATATATAATTTTTATAATTAAAAATATTTTATATTAGCAGCCTTTCCTTTATTTGCCTTTGATCAAAACACAGACTACTGAAACTTAGACATATATATCAAAGTTGCTCATCTGATAATTTGGACCAATGTGACAAATGTGGCCAAAACAATGAATATAATTAAGACCACTGATATCTTTACTAATTGAGCTATTTTGGTGACCTCAATAAAATGAGGTGCCATGCTGGATATATTGGATTATATATTATATCCAATTATATCACATATATAACATAATATATATTATATATTAGATATATGTGGATTAGGTTTTGTAAATTAAAATTGATATGAGTCAAATCAGAAAGCTAAAGAACTAAAATAAGATGGCCATTTTTATGTCCATATTAATAGGCAACAGGAGATAATGCATGATCTCCACCACCAGAAGTACCTGTTATATAAGAGTCATTAGTTGTCTGGAAAGCTGTCTTAAAAGGCACAAGCTATGTGACTGCTGTGGTAAGCAGGCATAGTGCTCTCAAGACGCCATACCCTAATCCCCAGAACCTGAGAATATATTATGTTATATGGCAAGGAAGAATTAGAGTTTCAGATAGAAGTGAGGTTGTTAATGAATGAGCTGATGGAAAAATAGAAAGATTATCCAAGATTATCTGGGTGGGCCAAACAAAATCACTAGGGTCATTAAAGGTAGAAGAGGTAAGCAAAAAAGTTAGCCTCAGAGTGAAGTGATGGCAGAAAGACTCAAGCGGTCAAGGCTGGCTTTGAAGATGAAAGAGGCCACAAGCCAAGGAATGCAGAAGCTGGAAAATGCTGGAATGCTCTGCAAGCTGAGAAAGGTAATAAAATAGATGTCCTTAGAACCTCTAGGAGGCACACAGCTATGCTGATACCTTGATTTTAACCCAGTGAGAGCTATTTTAGATTGCTGACCTCCAAAATGATAAGATAATAAATATGGGTTGTTTTAAGTTATTAAGTCTGTGGCAATTTGTTACAGCAGCAATAAACAGTAATACAACTACACATCCAATTTCTGGTTCTGCATGAAGGAGACTCAAAGCTGCCACAACATCCTAACCAGCAGCAAAAAGCTGTGCAAACTAAAATATCAACAATGTTTCCAGGGTATGTGAGAGAGGTGAGGGCATACAGCAAACCACAGTGACTGGAGAGACCTATAGCAAATATAAAGAATACTAATTGACTGAAATGGAGACTACAGACTATTGCCTGCCTCAGGAACCAGTAATGGTGAAGGAAACCCTGAACCATAACTGACACATTGCTGGAGGCTCAGCGTGGACAAGTGTGAGAGTTAGAAACCGTAGGGAGACCTAGACATCAGGAGGCTCCACAACTATGTGAGATTTACTGCTAGGAGCCTGACCAGGTTCCTATAGCAGGTGTCTAATAAAAACGCCCTAGTGCTTTCAAACAGGGGTGTTGGGGAAGAGGAACCATTTTGAAATATGCCAGAGCACTCTGTTCTTAACAAAACCTGTTCTCAGTGGAAACTAGTTAAGCACAGCCTAATCTGCTGGGATATGTCAGAACATACCAAAAGACCAAAAAGACAATTTTAAAAGACGGAACAAGCATTAAAAACGGATACAGTAGGGATGGTAGAATTATCAAACCAGGACCTTAAAATGTTATGACTAATATGCTAAGGGTTCTAATGGATAAAGTAGACAGCAATGTAAGAACAGATGGGTAATGTAAGCAGAAAGATGGAAATCCTAAGAAGGAACCAAAAAAGAAATGCTAGAGGCCAAAAACACCATAACATAAATAAAGAATGCCTTTGATGGCATTACTAGTAGAATGGACAGTCTGTACTTAAGGATGTTGCAACAAAACCTCCAAGCCAAAAAGCAAAGAGAACAAAGACTGAAAGGAAAAAACGACACCACCACAACAGAGTATCTAAGGATTGCACGACAGCTACAAAAGATATAACATATGCAGAGTGGGAATGTTGGAAGGAGAATAAAGAGAGAAAAGAAAAGAAGAAATATGGTCTAAACAATAATGACTGAGAATTATCTCAAATTAATGTCACACATGAAAACACAGATTCAGGAAGCTCAGAGGACACCTAGTAGGATTGCTGCCCTAAAAATTACACCTAGGCATATCACTTTGAAATTAAGGAGAAGGGGCACCTGGGTGGTTCAGTGGGTTAAGCCTCTGCCTTTGGCTCAGGTCATGATCTCAGGGTCCTGGGATCGAGTCCCACATCGGGCTCTCTGCTCAGTGGGGAGCATGCTTCCTCCTTTCTCTCTCTCTGCCTGCCTCTCTGCTTACTTGTGATCTCTCTCTCTCTCTCTGTCAAATAAATAAATAAATAAATTCTTTAAAAAAAAAAAAAAAAGAAAGAAATTAAGAAAATCTTGAAAGACACCAGGAGAGGGGGTGGAAGGACACCTTACCTCCAGAGTAACAAAAATAAGAATTACATGCAACTTCTCCTAAGAAACCTTGAGAGTAGAGTAGGGGTTGCCTAGGTGGCTCAGTCAGTTAAGAGTCTGACTCATGATTTCAGCTCAGGTCATGATCTTTGGGTCTGGAATCGAGCCCTGTGTCGGGTTCTGTGCTGGTCATGGAGCCTGCTTAAGGCTCCTATCCTATCTCTCCTTCTCCTTCCTTCTGCCTGTTCCCCCTAAAAAAAAAGAGGTGGGGAGTAAAATATATACAGTGCAGGCATGCTTCAATGTATTGTGCTTCACAGATGCTGTATTTTTTTACAAATTGAAGGTTTGTGGGCACCCTGCATACAGCAAATCTATTGGTGCTATTTTTCCAACAGCATTTGTTCATTTCATGTCTCTGTATCACATTTTGGTAGTTCTTGTGGTATTTCAAACATTTTCATTATTATTTTATTTGTTATGGTGATCTGTGATCTGTAATCTTTGATGTTACTACTGTCATTGTTTTGGGGTGCCACCCACTGCGGCCATACAAGACAGCAAACTTAATTGATAAATGTTATGTGTGTTTTGACTGCTCTACAAGCTGACCATTCTCCCATCTCCCTCTCCATCGCCTCCCTATTTGCCGAGACACAAGACTATTAAAATTACGCCAATTAATAACTCTGCAATGGCCTCTAAGTGTTCAAGTGAAAGGAAGAACCACACATTTCTCACTTTAAAAGCTAGAGATAATTAAGCTTAGTGAAGAAGGCATGTCAAAAGCTGACATAGGCTGAAAGCTAGGCCTCTTACACCCAACTGTGAGCCAAAAAAGGGATAAGTTTGAAGGAAATTAAAGTGCTACCCCAGTGAACATGTGACTGATAAGAAAGCAGCCTTATTGCTGATATGGAGAAAGTTTTAGTGGTCTGGATAGAAGATCAAACCAGCCACAACATCCCCTTAAGCCAACACCTAATCCAGAGCAAAGCCTTAACTCTCTTCTTTCTCTGAAGGCTGACCAGTGAGAAAGCTGCAGAAGAAAAGTCTGAAGTTAGCAGAGGTTGGTTCATAAGGTTTAAGGAAAAAGGGCATCCTATGATGCCACAAAAGCTTAATCAGTGGACCTTCTCTATGGGCTAAGATGGATCTCATACTTGGTTTTGCAGATTCTTTTTTTTTTTTTTTACACCATACATCTATCCGGTTTCACTGTCTGAGGATGACCTCTTCCAATAAACTATTAGTCTCCAGACTGTAACAAATCCTGGTGTTTATATACTTTATTTCACCTTTGCAACACTGAGCTATTATTTTATCTTTTACCATTCATTAATGAAGCATCCATAACTTTTAAAGAATTAAGTCTATAGAAAGATTACATTTGCTGTCCAATTATTGCCATAGATTAATATTCCTACTGTTTCATTATTTCTGCTAGAGTTGAGAGATTACAGCAAACTATATGATGACATAGGAGAGTTTCCAAGTGGCTGGTTTCAGCTCATTATTAATATACTTTCTTTCCTCTTTTTCACTGATATCCTGATCTACTGGATTCACAGAGGCCTTCATCATAGACTTGTGTAGAAGCACATATATAAACCTCATCATCTCTGGAAGTTCCAAACTCCATTTGCAAATCATGCTTTTCATTCTTTGGAGGGCTTCCTTCAGAATCTACCCTGTCATATATACCCTTTTATCTTTCCATTACACAAGGTAGTTTATTTAAGTTGGTACATCTTGATCAACATCTGGACAATTACCATTCATGATGGCGATTTCCATGTTCCCCAAATCTGAAGGCCATTTATTAATGGCTCAGCTCATCATACAGACCACCAAATCATTCTTTGACTACAACTATGGATAGTATTTCACCTTGTGGGAGAGAATTAGAGGCTTGTTTAAAAATCCTTCCTCCTTTGGGATACCTGGATGGCTTAGTCACTTGAGCATCTGACTCGGTTTTCGGCTCAGGTCCTGATCTTAGGATCCTGAGACTGAGCTCCATTCTGGGCTCCATGCTCAGCAGGGAGTTAGCTTCTCTCCCTCTGTGTCTGCCCCCACCCCCTGCTTGTGCTCTCTCTCTCTCTTTCTGAAATAAATAAGTAGGTCTTTAAAAAAAAAAAAATCCTTCCTCCTTTCAAGGGAAGGGACCCACTTAGTTATATGAAGATGACAAAAGAAAAGTGCAAAAGTCATTCAGAAAATGGTTGTAAAAATGAAAAATTATTCAGTTGAGAGTTTACAAAGGCTGAGTAGATTGTTGCCCTTTTATTAAATATTTTGAAATATTTGTAATAAGGAAAAATAATCTACATACATAGAACCAAGCGACATAGCCAGTAACTAGTATTTGAAAGTCTGCATTGTGGGTACTATTGAGGAATGATTGTGATGGTAGATGAAGGAAAGATGCTATGAACACCAAAATTTTAACCTTGTGCTTACAATACTAGGTGTTGGTCTAAAGGACAAGTCATGTCTTTCTAGCGAGCATATCTGTAATTTGTATGGCCTCAACAACAGTTTTTATAAAGATAGAGAATAAATTACTGAGGAGACTAGGTTATGATCTTTTGCTTTAAGCCATCCCTGAGGTTTAAGGAAAGGAACCATCTCCATAACAGAGAAGCGTAAAGTAAAGCAAGTGCTAATGTAGAAGTTTCAGCAAGTTCTCCAGATCTACTAAGATAATTAATGAGGATGGCTACACTAAACAACAGATTTTCAATGTAGATAAAATAGCCTTCCATTGGAAGAAGATGCCACTTGGGAGTTTCATAGTGAGAGAGGAGAAGTCAGTGCTGGATTCAAAGCTTCAAAGGACAGGCTGACTCTCTTGTTGGGGGTTGATGCAGTCGGCAACTTCCAGCTGAATGCCCATTCACCGTTCCGAAAATCCTAGGGTCCTTAAGAATTACCCTAGACCTATTCTGCCTGCACTTTGCAAATGGGACAACAAAGCCTGGATCTATTTACAACGTGGTTTGTATTTTAAGCCCACTGTCAAGAACTACCACTCAAGGAAAAAAAAAATCCTCTCAAAATATACTGCACACTGATGATGCATCTGGTTATCCAAGAGTTCTGACGGAGATATATGAAATTAACACTGTTTTTGTGCCTACTAACACAACATCCATTCTGTAGTGAATAGATCAAGAAATAATTTTGTCTTTCAAGTCTTATTACTTAAGAAATAGATTTCATAGGGCTATAGATGCCATAGATAGTGATTCTTCTGATGAATCTGGGCAAAGTAAATTGAAAATCTTCTGGAAAGTATTCATCATTCTAGATGCCATTAAGAATATCGGTGATTCATAGGAAGAGGTCAAAATCCAACATCAATAGTTGTGCGGAAGAAGTTGATTCCAGCCCTCATGGATGACTTTGAGGGGTTCGAGACTTTAGTAAAGAAAGCAACTACAGATGTGGTGGAAATAGCAAGAGAACTAATAAAATTTAAAGTGCAGCCTAAAGATGTGACTGACTTGCTACAATCTCATGATAAAACTGTAGGGTATGAGAAGCTGCTTCTTATGAATTAGCAAAGAAAGTCTTACGAATGAACAAAGAAAATGGTTTCTTGAAATGGAATCTACTCCTGGTGAAGAGATGAAGACTGTTGGAATGACAACAAAGCATTTAGAGTATCACCTTAGTTGATAAAGCAGCAGCAGCAGGGTTTGACAGGATTGATTCCAATTTTTAAAGAAGTACTATGGGTAAATGCTATCCAACAGCTGCACATGCTTCAGAAAAATCATGTGTGAGAGGAAGAGTCAATTGATGCAGGAAACTTCATTGTTGCCTTATTCTAAAAAATTGCTATAGCCAGCCCAGTCCTCAGCAGCCACCATGCTGGCTGGCAGCCATCAACATGCAGGCAAGAACCATCACAAACAAAAGGATGACAATTTGCTGAAAGTTCAGATGATGGTTAGCATTTTTTAACAGTATTTTTTAATAAAGGTGTGTATTTTTTAGGCATAATGCTATTGCACAGTTAATAGATTATAGTGTAGACATAACTTTTATATGCACTAGGAAACCAAAAGTATCATTTACTTGGTTTATTGTGATATTTGCTTTAATGTCATGGTCTGGAATGGAACCTGCAATATCTCCAAGGTATGCCTGTATACCTTGTGACCAAGTGGTACTTATCCTGGGTAGGCAAGGCTAGTTCAACATTCAAAAAACAATTAATGTAAACCAGCACATCAATATGTTAAAAAAGAAAATCAATGAACATACCAATAAATGCAGAAAAAGCATTTAACAAAATCCAACAGCCATTCGCGGTAGAAAACTCTCAGTAAACGAGGAATATAGGGAACTTCCTTGACCTACTAACTACAGCTACTGTCATACTTAATAGTGAGAAATTCAAAGTTTTTCCACCAAGTTTAGGTAGAATCCAAAGATATCTCCTCTCACCACTCCTTTTCAACATCATACTGGAAGTTCTAGCTAAGGCAGTAAGATGCAGATGAAGACAAAGACGAAGAAGAAATAAGGGATAAACAGATTGAGAAGGAATCTCGATTCATCTTTATTCACAGATGATCATGATCATCTATGTAGAAAATCTAAAGACCTGACAAAAAATTCTTGGAACTAAGAAAGGTTACAGCAATATTGTAAGAAACAAGTTTAACATACATAAGCCAGTGATTTCCTATATACAGAAATATAGGTAGGATTTGAAATAAAAAATATAATACCATTTATATTAGTACCACCTAAAAATGAAACACCTAGGTATCAATTTAACAAAAATGTATACAATATCTATATGAGGAAAACCGCAAAACTCTGATGAACAAAATCTATGAACTAAATGAATGAAGAGATATTCCATATTGTTGAAGAGGAAGACCCAGTGTTATCAAGATATGATTTCCCTAACTTGATCTGCGTAGGTATGCAATCTCAATCAAAATCCCAGGAAGTTATTTTGGGGATATTTACAAACTGATTCTGAAGTTTACATGAACGAGGCAAAGGACCAGGATAGCCACCACAATACTGAAAGAGAAAAACACAGTTGGAGAACTGACACCACCTTGACTTTAAGACTTAACATAAGGCTACAAGAATCAAGACAGTGTTGTATTGGTGAATGAACAAGTAGGTCAAATGACCTGAATAAAGATCCAAGAAAAAAACCTACATACATATAGTCTACTGATCCTTCACAAGGTTACAAAGTTAATACAATGAAGCGAAGATACTCTCTTCAACAAATGGTGCGGGAACAACTGAACATCCACACACCAACAAATCAGTGTAGACACAGAAATTACATTTTTTCCAAAAAATTAACTCCGTAGAACACAGATCTGAATATAAAAAGCAAACTAAAAAATTTTCCTAAAAATATTCTGCATATGTATGTATTAGATTTTATCCTTCTAAAAAGGACATTATGCTGTAGATATCTTTCAGGACTTACTTTTTCTCTTAATATAAGATTGCTTAGGGTCATTCATATTGTTGTATGTCAGCCTCATTCATTACTTTTGACTGCTACAGATTAATCCATTATTTTTTATTTGTATAAAGAGACTATAATATAACTAAAAGAGTCATAAAGAGCTTCTATTAAAAGTTTAAACATTTTGGTTTTCAAACTGAAGTCTTTAGTCCTTCTGAAGGTTCTTGTACATCTCATAAGACAGAGACCCAAACCATCTCTTTCCAGATGTGTAACTTTTTTTCCAGCTCCATTTACTGAACTCTCCCTCATTTTCCCACTGATCTAAAATGCCCCACATATGATGTCCCGAAGTTGTGTAGGTCTGTTTCAGGATTCCTTGTTCCACTGGCCAACTGGTTTATCTCTATACTGACTCGCTTTTTTTTTTTTTTAAGATTTTATTTATTTGACAGAGATCACAAGTAGGCAGAGAGAGAGGAGGAAGCAGGCTCCCCGCTGAGCAGAGAACCAATGTGGGGCTTGATACCAGGATCATGACCTGAGCCGAAGGCAGAGGCTTTAACCCACTGAGACACCCAGGCACCCCCTGACTCACTTTTTATTAGCTTCTTAGTAAATCCTGGTATTTGGTAGGGTGAGTTCCTATTCTCTTTTTCAAAAACAGGATACCTGGTTTTTGGCCCTTTGCTTTTTCATTAAAATTTTAGTATCATCTGAAGTCTATAAACTATTTAGATTTTGATTACAAAAGTACTGGAAATGTAATGTCTATTGTAATGTGAAGATCTGTGGCTTGAACTCTCCAGTTTTCCTATGCATGACCGTGTTAATTCTCTACTCAGGGCTTTTTGTGTTTGTGGTATGTCTCATAATGCCTCTATATATTTCTTGCATACCTTTTGTTATATTTATTCTAAGAGTATTTGATATTCTCTGATACCATAATAATATCTTCTTTTTAATTGTTTCCAAGGACTTTGTTGCTGCAATATAGAAATTGAACTGACTTTTTAATTTATTTATATATATAATCCTCTTGGGAAACATTTTTTTCTATAATTTCTAAAGATGTGTTTATAGAATTTTCTGGGTCTTCACAAAAACTTCACATCATCTACAAAAAGCGTTATTTTTAATTTCCTCTATTTCACTCCTTTTTTATTCCTCTAATCCCTTTTTCTTGTTTCATTATGCTAATATTTCCATTAGAAGTGCCTATCACAATAGGCACATTTTGTCTCATTCTTGATTTTAATGGTAACACTTTGATATATACATTGAGATCAATGCTTGTTCTTGTTTATTATAGATAGTATTTTTTAAAGACTATTTATTTACTTGTCAGAGAGAGAGAGCACACAAGCAGGCAGAGTGGCAGGCAGAGGCAGAGAGAGATGTAGGCTCCCTGCTGAGCAAGGAGCTCAATGAGGGTTGATCCCAGCACCTGGGATTATGACCTGAGCCAAAGACAGCGGCTTAACCAACTGAGCCACCAGGTGTCCCTATTATAGATAGTATTCATCCAGCTATTTCTGGATGTTTTGTGTTTTGTGTTGAATCATTATTTTATCAGATGTCTTTTCCATTTAATGGGATGATTATTTGACTTTTCTCTTTTGTTAATTGATGAATAACATATATGGATTTCTGAGAGAAACTGCTCATATACACCTGAGATAAATTCATTTATTTTTGGTATATTATCTTTTTTTTACATGTATTTGGATTCAATCTGCAATGTTGTTTAAGACTTGGGGCACCTATATTTCAAAAAGTAAAATGGGCCCGAGCTTTTCTATTTTTATAAAATCTTTTTTGGTTGTTTTGGGATGAGGACTGTACTAGCCTTCTTGAATGAGTTAGGAAATGCTTCTTTTTCTGTTAGGGGAATTTGGAGAAAAGAAAACATATCAATATATGAAGTTTTATCCCTGGAATTGCATAGGAAATGTATTACAGTGGTTACCCTGGGGAATAGGGATAAAGACTTAGAGCACAGTGTGATGACAAGGGAGAAGGAGACCTCTATTTTCCCTATAATCTCCCTGAGCTGTTTGGTTTATTCATCCTGTTCATATATTACATAATAACTTAAGGAAAAAATGTTGAAGAATGAAAGTATTTTCTGTACCACAAATATGGAGCCATCCTATCCGCGCTTTTAGAACCACGTTGGAGGTGGCCTTCAGGGTACACACAGAGCCCAAGTGAAACCCCTGGTATTTATTCTGCAGTTCAGATTTTTACTAGACCTCTCCTGTGTCCTATCCCCCTACAGGGGTATTTTATGTTTTGTTGCCCAGCATCCAATGTTCATAGTCCTGGTACCTGCTGCTACCTTTCAACAAGAGGAACCCTACACTCTCTCACTCCCTATGCTCACAACTGAGTGGGACTCCACTCCAGCTTTGGGAATGGTTCACAATGCCCAAACCCTGGTCAACCAGCAAACCACATTTGGCTGCTGATGACCTCTGCCGACGCAATCACAGCAAGTCTCAATGCTCTGGCGGGGAATGATGGGGCCAAGAAACCCTACTGTCTCTTGAGTGTAAAGAACGTGAGGCCTGGAACTAGTCCATCTATTTTGCTACCTTGCTTTTATTTAGCTCACCCGGATGCACACAGGAAGACAGATGGAAGGCGTGTAGAAAGGGGCTGGGGCTCTGGTGACATAACTGAAGTCTCTGATTTAATCCCTTCCTGAAGTTCCAGACCTATTCAGTGACCACTCCACTACCTGAACAAACAAGTCTAGTCTCTATTTAAGTCCGTGCAAGTTTGGTCTTATTTTACTTGCCGTACAAATTTCCTTAACTGGCAGCACTCCTCTTTGTAATAGGAGGAATTTACCAAGCAATATCCATCCCTGGGAGAAAAAAAGGTACAGGCAAAGCAGTGCTTCCACATTGTGTAAAAAAAGATAGATAGATAGATAAAACTTCAGTGGGTATGTGTGTGTAATTTAAGACAAATTAACAGTCCGTATTCCAGAAAATGCTGCCTTTTCAATTAGTTATGTTGCTTTAATGACCACATCGGGATTTTAAACTCCTGAGACATGGGTTCCTAAGGGGCAGAAAAAATAGAGTCAGGTAGCAAGTTTATAATATCTGCTGGAATCTTGATGCTTCCATAAGGTGACCTTGGAAAATTAATATAAGGTGTTTTGAATGCACTTTCATCAACTCTATGATGAGCATAATAACATTTCCCAGGCAGGTTTTTGTAAGAGTTCTATGAGATAAGAAGTGCTTGACATAGAGTAAGTATTCAGTAAGTCACAGAACATTGTGGTATTCTTTTTAATTAAAAGAAGTTTTGTGTGTGTGTGTGTGTGTGTGTGTGTGTGTGTGTGTGTATTGCCTTAGAAAATCATCATGTGAATGGAAACAGCCCCAGGTTTTACTAGCCTGGGGTATTTTATGTTACAAGTTACACATGATTTTTTTTCCCACTTGATATTTTTCCCTTTTAATATTTCCTTTCTGGTCCAGAATGAGTACATCTCATGGGCACTCACCAGCCCCTGAGTCTGCTGGATGGGCTCCCTTACTCCCCCTGCTGAGACCCAGGCTTCAGTCCAAGTGCTCCTTTGCTTTGGTCCCGGCTTGCCCAACTGCCACCAGGCAGCTCTGAGCTGGCCCTGTGGCCCTCTCAGGGATGGTGCTGGCAACTGGACTCTTCTCTTCCCCCAGATTAATGCTGGTAACCCGTTACTCACCTTGCTCATCTGTCAGATCTCAGTGCTGTTTGTGATTTTTGGATCACTGCCCTTCCTGCTGCTGTTAGAAGTGTCACCCTCGCCACATCTCATCTGTTTCCAGCTGCTCTGCCTTCGTTCCACAACCAAATGTTCCAGTCTGTTTTGTGCCCCACCCCCACAATGAATAATTCCACTCCATAGCACTGGATAAAACCCACGGTGCTGTGTTCACTAAGCCTCTTCTCTAGTTTCAATCCATGAAACACCATATGCAATTTTAACAAAAGAAGCTTACCTTAGTCTCAGTCACTAAAACAGCTCTAGGAAATATTTCTCTATTTGTGTATTTCCATTCTATATTACAGCTTTCTTCTCTGATATTGTATGTGGCTATAAAGTAGTGGGTACAAATGTGGTCCCGTTTATTTTTTCATGCAATAAATATGGATTTAATGTTTTATTATAAATTGCTGCTAGTGTAAAAATTTACCTCTTATAATAGCATACTTTATTATTTTTGAAGTTGCCAAGGTGATCTTTTATATTATATAGTTGATAACTTTATTTTGCAATTGACAGAAATAATTTCAAACTAGAATACGCCTTCTCCACAAAGCAAATAAATAGTATTTTCAAGTGAATAAAAAGAAAGAATAGGCCTCAAATAAAAGTGGAATAACAGAGAGGATCATGTTTCAATTTTATAGCTTTTCTGTCCATGATACAACATTTGACTTGTAACCTTCCCTTTATGTGCACCATCTGCATACTGCTACAATACAGGATATGAGAGATGAGTCCAGGTCGTTTGGATCTATAATATTAAGTATGAACATAACATCTAAATAGAATGAGCCCGGTCTGGGGCAGTGGACTAGAAGTCATATAATTTCTATCTCCCAGCCACCATTCATTTGTTACGTCCTTGAGCAAATCATTTAACCTTTCTATGCCTCAGACTTTTCTAAGAAGTAGGATAATACATATTCCCATCGCAGGTATTTGTAGGAAAAAAAAATTCAGAATTAAAACTGGCTGGCATTTTACATAAAAAGTCTTTAGAAAAAAATAATTCCCGGGCAAGGCAGTAATTTGCAAACAAACTCTATCTACCTCGGCCACCACCTTTATATACGTGGATTCCTTGTTATCCTCAAGAGAGGGAGACAGACACGTAACTCTCGCTAGAAGCCCAGACTAATATAATAATAACAACATCTATCAAGCACTTACCATGTGTCAGGCGCTGTTCTAAGTGCTTTACATATATTACCTCTATTAATCCTCACACTAACCATAAGAGGCAGACACTCTTGTTAGTTCAGTTTGGGAAAGTTAGGTAGTTGAGCGAAAATAGACACGAAGGAGGTTAAACAAATTGCCCAAGGTTATACGACTGCCATGGGGCACCGCCATGTCTAGCTCTGCGGCCTGATGCAGAACAGTTAGCCCCAACCCGGAAGGCACAGCCATCCTTTCTCTGTTGGACTCTGTATGACAAACTGAGAACTGTTCAGAGGGGAAACTAATTCCAGTGGAAGACATGGCCAAGGAGCACAGATTCGGATCAAAAATCAGTATTGGAAGAAACGTGATTTTTCTTTTTTTACAGCATGATGCCTGTAATTTGGAATGTTCTTTAGACCAGTAAGCCACTCAGTAAGTCAATGAACAATTCTTGAGCACCTACTATGTTCCGCATACTGTTGTTACCAATAAAGACATCGGTAAACAAGAAATACAGAGTCTCCATCTTCAAAACAATGTTCTCTTTGGGGCTGAAGAGGAGAGAAAGCCCAAATAACAAATAGGCAAACAAATCAATAACTAGCATGCTTTCAGGTATTAAAAATTATTATGAGAAAGACAGGGAATGGGTTTATTTTGAGTCCTTGAAAGAGGACAAGAGAACAAAATTAAAGGAAGTGTTTTTTGGAAAGCCATCAGCAGCATTAGAAGCAGGGTTTATAATTTTTGTAACAGTTGTATAAGTGAGAAAGTCCTTTTCCTACCTGAGTTGCTATGGAAGGCAGCAGGAACACAGCAGCCTAAGCTACAAGCTGCATCAGTCTTCATATTTTCATTCGTGTTGGAAAAAGACACTGGTCTTCATCCTAACAGAAGAGTAGGCAAAGAACAAGAAAAAGAATTCACTGACGAAATTAAATACAATAATAAACAGGAAGCAACAAACATGAAAGTAAGTCTCAACATAGTTAAAGAAGTGAATATCAAATTGCAATGAGATTTTTTCCTTTTCTTGGTTTGGTATGGATTGTTCAAAATGTAATATCTAATGTTGGGAAGAGATGTGGAAAACCACACATTTTTCTACTGTGTAACAATTTGTTGAGTGCTTACTGTGTATTTTGCTTGGCAGCAATGACATACGCATTTTTTTTGACAAACACAGAGGATCTATCACTAATGAGGTGGTTTCCCAAGGATTAGGAGTTCCTGGTGGACGGGACTGGTATGGATCTGCCCTCTGGGAGCTTACATGCCAGCAGAGGAGACAGACATTTGAAACACACACACACACACATCAAAATATACATAAAACAGGGAAAACTGCCTAAAGAAGATATCGTGGCTCCTATAGGAGGTAATATTACAATTAACCTAGTTAGGGCAGGAGAATTTTCCTTTGAAGAATTAACACTTGATCTGAACTCTAAAAGATGAGTAGAAATTAGTAGGGCCAATTGTGGGAAAGCACTTTCTGAGCAAAATCCACAACGTGAACAGAAGCACGAAGGAAGAAGGAACTGGTATGTTTGAGAAACTGTAAGAAACAGCAGTGTGGCTGGAGTCACGGGGGCGAGGGGCCAAGAAGGGAACAGCAGGGACAAGGTGGAGAGACAAAAAGGGAGCAGACTGTAGGGCAATGAGAAGCCGCTGCAGAGACTTAAGTAGACAAGTGATAAGACCAGAAATAGTGGTGAAAAATGCAGAAAAGGTCTGTCTGTAAAGAACCAACAGTCCAGTGGCAGAAACAGGTTATTTTCAAATATAACTGGGGAAAATACAAATTGGCATGAAAATTTTGTTGGGCAGTTAGGCAGCATCTCTAAATCTAAAAATCGTTTGCATCAAGTAACCCTTCATAGTCCAAGGAAATGCTTGCATATGTGCAATGATTATACTGAAAATTATAATCAGTCTGAAAGTCCATGAAAAGGATATCAAATTAATATAATATAATATGACCATAAAATGAAATACAATACAGGTATTATAAAAGAATGGAATGAATCTGCATATATTATCCTGTAAGGATGTTTTTAAAACAGCCAAGTTTGGTGCTGTTGGTATATTTCCACCCCAATTGTCTTAAATAAACCAACACACACACACACACACACACACACACACACATCGGAGGCTTTCTACTTTAAACACTCCTATTTTGCTAGATTTCATTATAATAATTATTTATTAAAATGTAATGTTCATCACTAAAGATACTGAAACAGTATAGTTACAGAAGACATTTTTAAGGTGAATATGCATTTTTATAATGAAAGAATAGAAATGTATAGACAGACGAAAAGCTAGATGCTTGCCATTTTTGGTTAGCACACTCTTCCATTAAAAAGTAATGCCAACTGGCAGACAACATAATCAAATCAAGTTAACAAGCTAGAGAACAAATTCCATTTCCAAGTTTTTACATAATTTGCTATTGTTTATTTTATTGGTGTGTATTTATTGCCAATATAGTATGACATATAGGTAGATAGTAATGTTTCTATTTGTTTTAGACCCTCTAAGCCTTTGAACAATGATTGGTTCATCATAAGCATCTAATAAATGATTGTTGAATTCTAAGACTCTCATAAAAGTTGACTTCTGATCCCTTAAACTCAAGAAATCAGCCTAGAAAAATGACAAATACCTGAGGCCATTATGAGAAAGAGGCAACCCCAGGTCCAAGAACCCCAATTTACTATCCAAAGAGAACATTCAAACTGACTGCTAACAAAAATGATCATAGCCACGACTCCATCTGATCTCTGAAATGGTATTTCTCCAGACATCACAGAAGACTTCCTTTAAGGATAATGTCACAGCCGACTAAGATCCCATCAGGGACTTCTAATGCCCATTAAAATCATTCTAAAAGCTCTCAGCTGAAGCCAGCAAAGCATCATTTAATTATGCAGGATTTCTGATTGCTTATCATCTACCCTTTTCTCGTTCAGCTCTTCACCCCTCATGCGTCTCCTCTACGGAGAATCTACGTCAATCTGAACAGCGGCCTTTGTTAGGGAAGATATGAGCAGGCAAAAGAGGGGAAGGATCAATCAGAGTCTGAAAAAAAATTGGGCAGTAAGCATGTTTTTTCCTGAAATTCCTACAGCATTGCCTCATTTACAACTTATTTATGTGATAGGCAGCCATCTTACAAATTTTAAATCTCACTTCTTTTCCCAACTGAAAGTAAATGTTAATACATATCAAGTGAATGAGACTTATAAAATAGTTATATGTTTGGGAATTAAAAGGAAATGTCCCATAGATTACTGATGAAGCAGGATTTGGAGACACACTGAAAAACAATTTTATAGTCATTTTGCATAGAAGAGAATGAGAAGATTTCACTGGAATTATGTCTTACATTTTGACATGAAAGATAATAACTTCATTGTAAATAATAACACATTTTGGGGGGGTAACCTTGAATTATGTGATTTAAGACTTCTCTAACAACGCCAAATGAAAGCTATTAAGTCGATACTCATCCACTTTGACTTTAGTCTTACAGTTCTGTGAGGATTCTGAATTTCAACAGTGTTAGCATTTTGAGATTAAATAATTCAAAAAAATGTGAGTGTGTGTGTATGTGTGTGTTATTCCTTTAAATAGCCACCCACCAAAAGAATAATTGTTAAGACTGTAAAAGGAGCCAAAGACGAACATAAATCCTCATTTTCATTTTTCAATTTCTGTGACATGGTGTGTGTTTCCTCTCCATAAAGCAATTAGAGATAACTATGGACAAGCCAATTCAGATAACTTTTCAAGGAAACACATTAACTCTGTTTTCAGCTCAGTTCCATTGGAAGTCATTGACAATTGATATTTGACAACCTGAAAGTATTTCCCGATTTGGAGCAGGTGCAGTTTTCAATAGGCATGCTCCACACACAGAACAACAAAACCCTCCTTGATGTGATTACACTTATTATTCTGTGATTGCGACTTCCTGATCAGGGATACATTCAGTCATTAAAAAAAAAAAAGTACTATAGAATTACCCATGGATTATGCATGAAATTGTTGGGGAAGGGGAAGAGCACAAGAGAAGGCTCTCAAATATTTTCAGTTGGTGTAGGGTGAATGACAGCTCCAGGTGGAATTCTGTACAACAGAGGGCCATGATTAATACATTGTGTTTATTTAAAAGAAAATGGGAACATGGAGTATAGCAGAGTATTTCTGAAGACATTGCTTGAAGGAAGGGTAAATTGGTATAAAATATGAGGCTCTCATTATTTGAATATGCATCATTTAAAGGGTGAGAGGAAGACAGAGAGGACTCCAGTCAGGGTAGTACTCAATTTTGCTGTGGACCTAAAACTGCTAATAAAGCCTATTTTAAAAAAATAAATTAATCCACTGGGTGCAATATGCAACTGATAAATTATTGAACACTACATCTGAAACTAATGATACGTTGGCTAATTGAATTTAAATTAAACAAAATTTAAAAAACTAAAAAATAAATTAATCAAGGTGGTATAAAAAAGTCAAATTATAAAACAAGACGTTCCATATGACTCCACTGTAAAAGTACACACATATAAACACAAAAAAGAAAATCAAATTATAGACACCAAAATATAACATAAAGGTGATAAGATTAGGGATAAATTTTATTTTCTTCTTTTCCTAATTTCCTAGAATACTTTCACTAAATTTGTTTAAATATCAAAATGCACTTCCCCAAACTTTATAATGAATGCCCACATCTTTTATGACTCCTTAGAGCTATGAAATGTGTGCATTCTTTCCCTCTTCGTTGGTTCTCCGTTTTTGCTCCTCATTGCTTCTTTAGTATGACTGATAACCAATACAGTAAGCATTTAAATGTTTACAGAGCCAACTAATACTTTGTTTCCAGAACCCAAAAGAACCAGAGAAGTTTCTAGAATTATGAGGAGTGAATAAGAAGTGGCAAGTCAGTAATTTAGGGGCAGTTCATTTTCTTTCATTTTAGTCATGCAGCATTACCTGAAACAGCAATTTACTTTTTGCAAGGGCCCATTAAATGAATGTCATCAATTTACAAGTGATGTCACACCGTGATTCGGAGAAATCTGTTGTTAGCTATAGGCCCGTAACAAACAGTGGGTCTGCATTATTCTCCTCCTCTTCAACCAGTGGCATATTTATAACATCTTATTTTTGCAAATGGCTGCTCTCTTTCTCATTTATGAGCATAACACAAGCCTACATATATTACGGTTCTTTGAGGGCAACACATTAGGTATTTGCCCTTGAAGTTCCTCTGTCTCTTTGGCGAATACAGAGGGATTTGAATGTGACTAGTCTGTTACCCAGTACACTAAGGATTTTTGTTTTGTTTTTGTTCATATTTCCATTTTTGATTTTGCATTAAATAGCAACAAATACTGAAGCTATAGCTACATTTTTCATGTAGAATACCTTTCCCTCATATTCAGAACTTCTCAACTACCTGCCATAAGGAGTGACCAACCAGTAAATCTGGATCAAAACCACCAATTAGTTTCTCGAAGTTTTGAGATTTCTGCCACAATCCCTACCCAACTACTTTCAAGGAAATTCCACACTCACCTTCCTGGTATTCAATTTTTTTCTCCCTCCACAGAGTTCCTTTCCATCCAAATACTCCCCTACCTGACAATTAGGAATTTCTGCTCTTGAACAGCCAGACTACCTACTTTGTCATCCACATGACATCCACATTCCATTCTCTGCTTTTACTCATGGCCAGGTCTCCTCCTGAATGTCCGCTGGCCCTCTCCACACAGTGTTGAGTGAAATAGTCCTATGGACATGGCAGTGAAGCTGAGCCTTGATCCCAAATCCTGAACAATGTACATTCCCAAAACATAACACCTTGCTAACAAAGATGAAGATTAGGCTGGGGGCATTCTGGTAATTGAGTGTTAACATTTTGAGAAATGCATAAAAATGAGCAATATTAGTATAAGATCTTTGAAAAAGATAGAGTAGGGATTCTTAGATCATAAATCACTTTTATTTCTCTGACATTGTGTCTGTGGGTATTTAAACCCCCTAAATTGACCTTACAGACTAAATGCATGCCTCATTCTCCTTCTCATGAAAAAATTGTAGACCTAGAGCTTTCTGTGGTATGTTTCAACAGATATTTAATAGAAATATACAACTATCTACAGGGAATATTTGGCCCATAACCAAGAGGCAATATCCAGACCTCTACTCTGAAGAGGGAAATTTATTAAATAAACACAGCAAGTCTGCCTTATTCTCCAATCAATTAAAGGGTCAATTAAATAAATTCCAATCAAGTCCCCTTCTGTTCTTCTTGCTGGAGTGTCAGTTGAACAAGACGTTGTGATGGGTCTATCCAGCTGGGGAATCCACATGAAATCAGTGGCTGTGGTGTCACAGGAGACCCATCTCAGCTGTTTTTATTTAAATATAATCTTGATCTTTGAAGTGAACTGTAGGTTATGTGCACACAAAATATGTACAGAGGTATGTATAATTAGTATGCAGGTTTGTTGTTAGCTTATAATCTTTTCTATAATCTTTCCTATCCTGGTATTTGCAATGCCCATAGTCAAGTGGAGTGAGGGTATATTTCAGTCTACTTTTCCCCCCAATTCTACACTAATAATAGTAATAATAATAATAATACATATTGATCACTTACTGTATGCCCTATTTTCAACTCTAAGTATTCTATGTCTTCCTACTCCCTTAATTCTTACATTACTTCTCCATTCTACTGATGAGAAAACCAAGACACCCTCAATCATTCTCAGTGACCCAGAAAGTCTGAGATGCTCTTTGGTGTCCACAGAAAATTCATGGGGTCTCTCTCAGGCCCATTTATAACAAGATGAGACCTTGTAATCTCTACTTCCACCCATACCATCATGACTGTGGGCAGGAATTCTGACAGGAACTTACCACAGCCTCTGGCTTCATCAGAGAAAAATTAATATAAATCCATCTTCTCCACCCTGCCTGCCCACCCACCACCTATAGGGCATATATTAATTACTCAACAGATACATGCTAAACAAACAAAGAAATTAACCAAATATATATTAATACAGGTGGACTTCAAATTTCTGGAAAGCACAGAAAACTGAAAAGGGGTTAACATTAAAGTCACCACTGAGAAAGCAAGCATTTTAGAAGCAAATTTATCCATGCCTCATTTTTTCCTGGGACCAGCTCTCTTTTCTGTCTACAGGGCAGACTTACATAGAAATACCATGAGGGGGTTTCAAAGGAAGGAATGGTTGTCAGGCAATTTCTATTGCAGACAGTTCAATCTCAAATGATTTATGAAGTTTTAGTTGTTTATTGCACAGAATTGCCTTACATGAAGGACATTTCAGTCCAGGTGGATATAGTAGGGCCCTCATTAGATTAGTTAGGTGGCAGGAAATGGCTTTAATTTTACTGGGAAATGCCTCTGATTATACCCCCTCCCCAGAAATCCTATTCATTACATAAAAGTTGAGGAGTAATCCACTTAGGACTAACATAGGAATGCATGTCCTCTTGTGAACAAATAAGCAAAATGAAGACAACTGGTGGTTGCATAGGTAATTACACAGCATATCTAACAATTAGAAAATAATCCTCTGAGAACACAGGTAGTGGTCAAATTATACTCAAACATACCCTCAAAACTGCTCCACAGAGAAAACCATTTTGTACTGATTTCTTTTGCATCTCTTAAGACAATAGTGAACTGTCACCCATTTCCAATGTTTTTCCGTGACTTACAGTGTATCATAGTACCATTTACTCTTCAGCATTACAGAATTTTAGAACTGGCAAGGTCCACACAATAAATGGTTCAGTGATATCCTCTACAACACCCAACTTGATCATAGATGAGTGAGAACAGAAATCTACCCTCCTCCTCACCATGTCATATTATCTCTGAATAAGGTCATCCCAGTTAATATAGAAATGATGAGATAGAAGAAAGTTAAATGAAAGCAAGTACACCTTGAGAGGGTATCAACAATTATATTATTCTAATTAAAATAGAATCTTTGTTTATCTAGTCTTGTCATACCTTTTTCTAAATCACTGCATTGTTCACAGCTGATTAATCAGCATCAATGTATTATTATCTAATAATAATGGAAACAAATCTAACCATTATAATTTTCAAGAATCAGACCAACTGAACTGTTGCTAAATTGCTCTCACTGATCCTAAGAACAGTAGTAGTTTTGCATGTTTCATGAATATAAGCGACTTTAATTGAATTAATTCCTCACAACTAATTATGTGACAGTGTTTGTTGTTATTCAGCACGTCACTATAAAGCTTTACACAAGCACACAAAAACTCTGTTAGCAGAAAAATCATTGATGAGCAACTTTTTTACCGACGTGAAAACTTTGATGAAGTTGGTAATTTTGAGTACTACAAGCACTGGAACTAGACTTAATTTCACCTCCGGGGAAAAAAGCCAATATAACATCAAGTAGCAACACTGACTGTTATCCAGTTGTGATACTGAATGTGTAACCTGGTAACAGTACAATTCTTAAAATCAGGAAAGGCAAAAAGAAAAGATTGCTCATATTCTCAGCAGATATATTCTATCTTCTAAAAAAATAAAATAAGCCCACCACTTTCTATAACAGAAATATGTGAATGTATCCAAATTCTCTACCCACATGGTATTCTGGGGGACTATAATGAAAACACGAGTTTTGTTAACATAAAAGGAATATTTCATGAGATTTCTGTGCCTACAAGTGGTATAGCAAAGTGATAAAACAATATGGAAATGTGTCTCAAGGACTATAACACAGCTACTGTTTTGAGTCAATGATCTTGCTTCTGGGATATTTATATTAAGAAAGTAATTACATGAAAAAAATCTGCATAAAGTTGCCAGTTGCAATATCATCCACAATAATGAAGGAAATCAAAATGTTCTACAGCAGATGAACAGTTCAATCAATTCTGACACAGTAGCTCACTTGATGTAATATAATTTACCCCTTGTAATTATAAAATCTATGTGAAAATAGAAAAATTTATCAATGTTAATTGAAAGAATGCAAAATACACAATAGGTGTATAGGGATGTTAATTTTTTTAATCTGGGAAAAACTGTGAAGGAGGATTCTACATAAAGAGTATATTTGATTAAGGCAGTAAGAGTAATAAGGATTTTATTTTCTCACAAAATATTCCTTTACTTCAGTGACTTTTCTCTATTATCAAAAGGTGAAGAAAAATAGTTGAAGTATAAATTCCAGAAAGGGGAAATTAATTCAAAACAAGAATTTTATAATTTAGAGTAAGCAGAAGGTGAAGGTTACCTGCTATCAAGTAAAAGGTACAGTGTTTTCTTTTAGGTTCAATTCAATCATATAACCTAGGATTAGCTTGCAAGCTAATTGCACAAAGAAAAAAATGGGAAGACGGTCTGCTGCTTACTCTCACCTATTAAGAAGACTGCTCAGGGTATCACTATAAGCTCTGAAAATCATAGATGGTCATATTTAACTTGGAACAGCAAATTTTGCCACGAAACATGCTAAATTGCCAGCACTTTCTTAAAGGGTGGTACTGTATATCTGATGTACTATTATGTTTCACACAATTTACCTTACCTCATCTCTTAATCTCCTTATACTGGCTTTATCAAAAATGACAATAAGACATCCTTCCATTTCTTGGCAAATGCCAAGAATGAATCATTACTAACACTGTAGCAAACACCTAAAGGCCACTGTGCATTTATAGTTACAATAAAATGTTGTATCTAATGTGGAATTTTAGGACTTTTTGGTGTCGTTCTAATACTAAAGTGATCATTGCACCATTGGGTTGTTTTATGAGGCATTTGTTCACCTCCAGAGTAGATAAACTGGAGGAATGAAGGTTAGAAATTTCATCCCGATGGTGGGACTGGGTTATGACTTAGAAAGAGTGCCAAAGAGTACACGAGAGAGTGCTTTGCATAGGTCTTCTTCTCTGCCTGTATCTTCCCTGGCCACTAAACTAAAAATTACAGTAAAATTACTGCAAAATTAACATTGCTTCCTAACACAGTAAAATAATACAAGAAGAAATTTTCAGGTAAAAAGTGAAGCCCAGGTAAATTGTAAAGAACAAATATCTCGCTGATTTGTAACTGACAGTATGTGTCAAATTTAACAATGTTAACTGTGGATTCCTTTTCCTTTGTAGGTTTAATTACAACCCTTTGTACTCCCTGCTTCATCAATTACAGGAAATGATTCTCAGTTTTCTTTAGAATAAGCAGCAACTAGATCGAACACTTGGATAAACCATGTGCCAACATCTTGAGTCTGTAGTGTTAAAACTTCACATGAATTGGCTCTTCGCTAAAACTTTCATAATTCTCAGCTGGAAATTTTTGAGATGAACAGCATGCTGAAGATCATACGTGATTCATAATTGCTTTCTGAATCAAATTTTTATTTTGAAACTATTTTAAATTTACAGAAAAGTTTCAAAGATCGTTCAGGGAGTTTCTGCATGCCCCTCACCCAATGTCTCCTATTGCTGGCATCCTCCATTTGTCAAAACTGAGAGAGCAACATCAGTGTAACATTATTAACTGAGTTCCAGACTTTGGATCTCACTGGTTCTTCCAATAACACTGTTATTCTGTTCTAGGAACCGATCCAGCATAGCTCATCACACTTAGTATAATTCCTTGTCATAGGAAAAAAAGAGGTGCATATAATTATAAAATAATATTTGCACAGCACCATTTTCCCGGCTTCATTTCACCTCTTCCCAAATGCACTGGTAGTAAATACACAGTATAAAATATCAGTCACCGAAAGAAAAATACAACATTCACTAATAGACAAGGATCATGTTTGTGTAGTCCGTGTGCACTGTCCAGAACACCAGGGACAGTTTTATTACTGTTCTTTTTTTTTTTTTTTTTAAATTTTTCTGGATCAAAACTGTGAAGGTCATGCCTACAGGACTAGCTGGCAGGTCCTGCTATCTTTTCAATAAGGAACGCCACTCCCTGCATGTCCCCCCAAAACACACTCCCAGCTTATATCCCATCCAGTGTAGGAAAGAGCTGCGTGGGTTTTCATAATCAAGAGAGAGGAGGGGCGCCTGGGTGGCTCAGTGGGTTAAAGCCTCTGCCTTCGGCTCAGGTCATGATCCCAGGGTCCATCGGGCTCTCTGCTCAGCGGGGAGCCTGCTTCCTCCTCTCTCTCTCTCTCTGCCTGCCTCTCTGACTACTTGTGATCTGTCTGTCAAATAAATAAATAAATAAATACATTTAAAAAAGAGAGAGGACACTGATGTCTAATTTACCTTCTGTAGCTGTAGTTCACGCTGCCTCCAGTACCGCTGGTAAATGTGGGCTTCCCAAGACAGAGGGCTGTTCGGGGGCCATAACAGAAGGTGCCTCGCTGCTTGGGCCTCTTGATTACTTTAACAGAAACCAACAGCTCAGCTTCTGAGCTCAAACTGTTCAAGCATGCTTCTTCCTGATTGCCAGGGCCCCATTCCCTTATTCCTAGATGTTTCAATTTGGGGATCGCATAGTCTTTCTAGCAAGGCAGCAGACACTGAAAACCATTCAGAATGATTCTCCATTCAGACTCCCAGGACCTAGAGTCAGTCCTTTCCTGCCACCAGCTTCATCTTTTCCTACCCTGACCATAGGAGTTGAGTGTTTTCTTTCTTTACCAGCACTCACAATGAAAAGTACTGACCCCAACTACTCTGCTCTCTCAACTGGAGCTTTGTATGCCTTCCCTGAGCCCCAAATATTCAAAACACAAAATCTTGTTTGAGGTTTTCTTAAGGGAGGAGACTGGCATGTGCTTTCCTTTGGGTCCCAAACAATATAATGACCTTGTCCTTGAAGCCCAGGAGCGGGGAGCCGACACCAAGAAATGATTCCTTATCCTCACTCGAGAGAGAGGCACTATCTCTATTCCTAAAGCAGAGATAAAAAGCATTTTTTTTAAAACAAAACAAAATCCTATATTTATTACAACTTAAGAGAAAACCACAAAATTTAACAAGGTCTATGTTCTCAAAGAAAGCCAAAAATGTTACCATTTTTGTTATTCTCTTGAAATAAAAGTTTTTCAAAAAGTTATTTTAATGTAATACCCATTCATTGAGAAAATGTTGGAAAACTTAGAGAAATGGAAAAAAAAACCCACTCTATATCAGGAACAACCAATGATAATGATTATTATATGTGATTAGATAGGTTTCTAATTTATATATTCAATGACATAGTGAGAATCATATTTACTATTTTTGTGGCTGGTATTTTAATAACTTTATTAAAATATAATTTGCATGTTGTATTATTCACTCATTTTAAATGTACAGTTCAATTGTTTCTAGGTGTTTATAAAGTTTTACAACTGTCCCCATAATTAAATATTAGAACATTTTCACTATCTCAAAAGCAGAATCAGACTATAGATACAGAGAACAAACTTACGGCTGCCAGCGGGGAGGGTGGTGGAGGGGGAGGGCGGTGGAGTGCTAGGCAAATGGGTGATGGGCAGTAGGAGATACAGGCTTCCAGTACGGAATGAGTAAGTCACAGAATCAAAGACACAGCACAAGGAATATAGTGGATGATACTGTAATAGCGATGTATCGGGACAGAGGGTAGGCACATTGGTCATGAATATACAACATAATGTATAAGCCTATCAAATCACTGTGTTGTACACCAGAAACTAATGTAACATTGTGTGTCAACCATACTCCAAAAAAAAAAAAAAGAAAGAAAGAAAAAAAATAAACCCTGTACCAATGAGCAGTCACTCGTTTTCCTCTCTCTACATGCCATCCCCTTAAGCCCACCGAGTCTAGTCAATCACTAAACTCTCCCTCTCCCTCTCCCTCCTGCTGCCCCCTCTCTCTCTGTATACGTATACATAGATATATATATATATATATATGAATGTCTACACACACATATATATACACACACATATACACTACATATTTATTTGCCTATTTTGGCTATATCATATGAATGTAAACAAAATACGTGGCCTTCTGTGTCTGGCTTCTTTCACTTAGCACAATGTGTTCAAGGTTTCTCCATGTTGTAGCCTGTACCAGTATCGAATTCCATTTTAATGGCTGAATAATAGTCCACTGCAGAAATAAGCCACATTTTTAATCCACTCAGCAGCTGATGAGCATTTGGGTTGTTTGGACTTTTAGCTATCATGACTAATGCTGCTTTGAATATTTGTGGTTTGTGTGAACATATGTTCTCTTCTACCTTGGATGCATTTCTAGAAGTAGGATTGCTGAATCATACAGTGACTATATATTTAGCATTTTGAAGAACTACCAAATTATTTTTGAAAGTGGTTGTACCATTTCACATTTCTGCCAACAATATATGAGGGTTCCAATTACTCCATATCCTTGCCAACATTTGTCGCTGTTTTTTCCATTACAACCATTCTAGTGGATGCAAGTGGTATATCATTGGGATTTCAAGTTGCATTTCTCTAATGACTAATGATGTTGAGCATCTTTTCATGTACTTATTGGCCATTTGTATATCTTCTTTGGAGAAATATTTATTCAAATTATTCAAATCGTTTGCCTTCCTTTAATTGAGCTATTTATCTGTTGACTGTTGAATTTGTTAAGAGTTTATTACATACCCTGAATACAAGTCCCTTTTGAGATATATAATTTGCAAATATTTTACCCAATTCTGTATGTTATCTTTCTGGTTTCTTTATGACATGCTTTGAAGCAGAAAAGTTTTTAAGTTTTATGAACTGCAATTTATCTACATGGTGTCATATGTAAACCTACGTAAAAAAACAATCATTGCCTAATCTAGGGTCACAAAGATTGACTTCTACGTTTTCATCTCAAATTTTTATAGTTTTAATTCTTACATTTAGGTCTTTGATTCATTATGAGTTATTTTCTTGTACTGTGTGAAGTAGGGGTCTAATTCCATGCTTTTGCGTGTATATGTCTACTTGTCCTGGCACCATTTGTAAAAAGGGCTATTCTTTCCCTCACTGAATTTGTGTTAATTCTTTAAATGTCCCAATAGGGTATAGAAGTGTTACTTCTAGATAGCATTGTTCTACTTTCTTTTATTTATCTTTCTACTCCTATTGTTTTGCATATTATGTCTATATAGATTATAAACCCACTGATACATTGTTTTAATTATTTATTTACACAATATTATGTCTTTTAAAGAAGTTATAAGGAGAAAGGAGTACACAAATATTTATAGTTAATCTTCTTATTTACCATTTTTGGTTCTTTTTTTCTCCTCATCTGGTATCATTTCCTTATCCCAGTATAGCTTTATTTCCACCCCTACTCCATTATATTACTATCAAATGTATTAGAGCTGGTTGAGTTTCCTAAATGTGTAGGTTAATTTTTAAAATTTTATTATTTATTTATTTATTTTAAAGATTTATTTCAGAGAGAAAGAGAGAAGCATACTCGAGCACGCGCACAGCGGAGAGGGGCAGAGGGAGAGGGAAAGAGAGACTCCTAACCAGGACTTGACCCTCCCCCATGCACAGAGCCCAACACAGACCCAATCCAATGACCCTGAGATCACAACCCAACTGGAAATCAGGAGTTGGATGCTTAACTGACTGAGCCCCCAAAGCTCTCCTAATAAAATTTTTAAAGTTTCCAGCTATTATTTCCTCAAATGACTTTTGTATCTCTTTTTATCTCTCATCTGCTTCTGGCATTCCCATTATGTGTTTGTTGTTGGGCTTAATGATGTCCCACATTTTTCTGAGTTTCTGTTTATTTTTCCACATTCTTTTTTCTTTCCTATTTTTAGATTGTATTAACTGTATAGGTTTGCTAATTCTTTCTAATCTTTCTAATTCTTTCTTAGCTTAAAGGTATAATGAGCTTTTCTAGTGATTTTTAAAATTTCAGTTCTTGTACTTCTCAACTCCAGAATATCCATTTGTTTCTTTTTTTAATAATTCTTATGTCTTTATTAATATTTACTATTTGATGAGTCAATTTTATCCTATCTGCCTTTAATTCTTTAACCATGATTTTCTTTATTCTTTGAACATATAATAGCTGCTTTGAAGTTCTTGCTAAGTCCAACACATGAGCCCCTCAAAGGCAGTTTCCCTCACCTGCTTTTTCTTTTCCTGCATATGAACCATACTATTTCTTTTAACGTCTCATAATTTTTGTTGAAAACCTGACTGTAGACACGAAGTAGAGCAGCTCTGGATCCTGATCAATCTTTTCCTTTTAGACTGCTTGTTGTGGCTACTGTTTGTGTGTTTATGACTTGGCAAGAATAAATCTGTGATATCCATTCCTCTGCATTATGCAGCCTCTAACTTTACAGCTCTCTATCTTTTCCTTGTTTTTATCTTTCAGCCAGGCTTCCTAAGGTTCTCCCTGGGTCCACATAAATCACTTACTGGTCTGACTTCTGCTTAAGTCCTCTGAGCTAGTTACATTCTTGCCCTTTCCCACTGCATATGTGTGTAGCTTGGAGACTGCCTTCATAATTCGGAGACTTTACGGTTTGGGCTTATTTTTATCCAGGAGCTAGTAGCTTGGAGGTTCTCTCTACAGTCATTTATGTGAGGGCAAGGCTTGGGCCTGCACACGCTATTCTAGATCACTAGAGGTGAGTATGATTTTATTTTTACGCCTGGCTTCTTACAAGTCATACGTGGGTCAGAGTAGTGTATTTTTCTGTCTGTGTTTGGTCAGGTTGCTCTTCAGCCTGTTGAGATAATAAGGCTCAAGGCCCTTTGCTAATGGGTCTATACGTAACTTGGGGAAGGCCCTCAAGTCTACCTCACTTTTCACTTTTATTATTCCTGACTGTAACCTAGCATCTGCACATACCTTCTGAACTGGGGGTGATACGTGGTATCCCCAAGGGATGTTCTTATTCTGGTTCTCTCTGTTAATCTTCTAGTTGGTCGCCCCTTTACTTGTTGCTACACTAGTATCATGGAGCTAACAAGCCCCTCTGAATTGCTAACCACCGAGGTCTCCATTGTTTTTGAAAGTGCCCTTTTGGCAAGAACTTGTCTAAGTTCTTTTCCAAATAAATAAATCTCCTCAGGCAGAGTTGTGGAGATCTCAGTCCTTACAGCCTGCCTCTTTCCCTGGGGAAAGCCTTGACAATACTGAGACATGCTGGGGTCAGGGAAAGTAGTTGAATTCTCACAGAGTTGATACCTCCACTCTACAAGTGGTCTGTGTCAGTGGGAGGATAGTAGCTCCTGGTCATCTCAGCTTATCCCTCCCAGAGTGGAACCTCCAATTTATTAGTAAACTATACTGGGGCAAGTGGAGCCCAGTACTCAGAACCTCCATGTCTGGGGTGGACTTCCACCCTACCACTGAGGGCTAGGTGGGTGGCACAAGGGAGCTTGGTCCTCTTGACCATGCCTGTTTGGAATAGTTTCAAGAACATGGTGCTGGGTGAAGGTAGAGAGATGACTGATATGGGTGGCCTATTCCTCCTAGGATTAAACTGTAGGCCAAAACTTGGACTTAGAGAAGAGAGAGTTTCCATCTTCTTGGCCACACAGTGCAGGGCAGAGCTGCCACAACATGGGCAGTTGAGGCAGTGGAAGAAAGAATGGGAGCAGGCCCTTGCTCAAACACAACAGACATTGACAGTTTTTACACAGATTTAGCTCATTTTTAAAAATAAGTATGTCTCCATTTGCTATATGTCTTTATGATATTTTCCAGAGACTTTAAATCATTTTTGTTGTTGTTTAATTATTTGCATGTTAAATGTGCCCACTGAGATCCTCACAGGGTCATTCTGACAGTCCTAGTATGCATTATTTTTATGGTCCATAGTTGTTATTTTGTTTTTCTCTTTTACAGAATAGTTATATAGGAAAAAAAAAACACATTTTTTTAAATTTCCAAATAATTGGGGTTTTATTGCTTTATCTTTTAATATAGCATATAGCTATTAATACTCAATTCTATTTTATTGTGATCAAAAATAATGGTTTTTTCCCCTGAAATGAATAAATGAATTTTAGGTCTTTTCTGTCATCTAGTGAATAATTCTATGTGTCATATTTTGGGGCATTGGTGGTGATGGGATATAAAAGTGAGGAACAAGTTGCTCAAGAAAGAAAAAAGAACACTTAAGTTGGAAGACACTGACTGAAATCAGTCTTTGTGCTGATAGTAGGTTTCATCACAAACTAAATTTAAGAAAGTTTCAACAAGGGCTTGGTTTGCTAACAGCTACTAGCCAAGAAGCAGGTCATCTATGAATGACAGAGCCTCAATTTTGTAGAAAATTTATGGCATACTAAATAACGAGAGATAATTTTCTTTCTAGCCATTATTATTATAACACAAAAGCACAAAACCATGGAAGAGGATCAGAAGAAGGGAAAAATGTGCATTGACATAAAGCTTTTTGTACCAGCTGAATTACTGCAGCTGATGATATAAATGTATTTAAACAGATGTGTATTATTATTGTCTTGTAACATACCAAAGAATATTATTGTGCGATGTGAACTGGTATTAGAATATTCATTACATCAAGGAGGACATTTGTAGACTATACTATGAAATGATAAATAGAGCAAGGTCATTACAAAGGTGTTAATAAGCTCATTTTTCTGTAAATACAACTTATCATTCAAAGAAGAAAAAGGAGAAGAATGAGTCATCTCATGGCACACTTGAAAATTGTTTTTTCATTCCTAATTTTGTGGGTTATGAAACTGCATGGCTTTCCCTGGGTTTAGAATTAGCATGCCTCTCAGAGGAACATGGTGCCAGGAGGAACTGGCACTATTTACCCCTGACTGTGTATCCAAAGCCTAGTATCCCATGTTATTGTTAAGGATAAAAAATCATTTGAACCAGAAGCTTCACTGGCCAAACTGCCAAGAGAGTAATTTCCTCTTGAGCCAAACAGAGGCATATCAAGAAGGGAGGAGGATAACCTGCTAATTGACACAGTGCTCCTGGGTGAGAATGGAAGGAGAAGGAAGGCTTGAGAAGATCTTTGTTGCTCATCTAAGACACAGCAGAAGAAAACGACTGTCTTTTTGTTTGACAAATCTGAAAATAAGACTCATGAAAGTTGAAAAATTTGATAAATTAAAATAGTGAATGTTGGATGGAAAATATGACACAGAATTGGAAACTTCAGAACTAGGCATCATTCAGACAAACCTTCAGAGTCTAGGCTCAAGGGATCCAGTTCTCTCAGTAACTTGCCTTCAACCTTTATTCACAGCATGATAGAACAACAACAACAACAAAACATCACCCTTCTATGACTCAGTTTTGTCACCTATAAAATGGAGCACATCAATAGGATTGTTATGAGGATTAAAGAAACATATTTCTGTAAATTTTTTTGGAACAAGCTAGGAAAATCCTAGGTATTCAGTGAGTCACAGTTGTCAATATCAGCATCACCATCACCGTGACACATCATCGGCAACACTAAGACTCCTCCTAACTTGATTAACTAATCAAATGTTAAAAAAAAAAAAGTTTCAAACATGAAGCAAATATCTCATAATAGAGCTATACGTAAAGATAGAGTTTCAGATTCATACTTGAGCAGAACAATTATTATAGCTCTCCATGATTCTCTCTGAATAATCACGTTGGGATACATACTCAGTTTAAAATGAAAACTAGTCTTACAAAATGCCAATGATAAATGAAAATTAAATGTCTCTCTTTTTTTTTTTTAAAGATTTTATTTATTTATTTGACAGAGAGAGATCACAAGTAGACAGAGAGGCAGGCAGAGAGAGGGGGAGGGAAGCAGGCTCCCTGCTGAGCAGACAGCCCGATGTGGGACTCGATCCCAGGAACCTGAGATCATGACCTGAGCCGAAGGCAGAGGCTTAACCCACTGAGCCACCCAGGCGCCCGAAAATTAAATGTCTCTTAAAATTGAACAGTCCTTGGTATATTCAATCTCCCTCACAGGGCATCAGTAGCGAAGAAGGAAGTAGAAAGAGTCTTCATATTTTGGTTGAGTTTTTTTTTTCTCCTTAGGGATAAAATACAACAATAATTAAGGCCTCAAACCACATTTAAAACTATTATCAAGCTATACTCTAGAGTTGCCTACATGTAGGGATAAGTATACCTGTCCTTAAAGAAGAAAGATGATACACCCACATGATTTTCTTCTTTCCACCAATTCTTGTTCTGGCATGTGTTATACCATATCCTTCATCATTCTCTAGGATACATGAGAGAAAACATGGGTAATACATTGAAACTGAATCACAAGTCATATGAACACTAAATATTCCAGGAATGCTAGGAACTCTATGACTTGGTCTTTTTATCCCAGCATTCCCAGTCTCGGGCTTCCAAGGCTTCGATGTGCAGACCAACTGCATCTTTGTTAAACCCCTCTCAGGACCTTCAGAGTCCAAAGAGGTGAATAAGAATCCAGGTCTAATGTATTCCTCCGTCTAGGGTTACCTGAGCTACACTGATTCTATCATATCCTTTAGGATTTGGGACCAGTCCCACTGAAGGATCTAGAGCAAGATAGAGGTGTACAGCTAGAGCGTTTTGCTGCATATGGGGTCACTATGCAATTGCAGAGGCTGTGAGCAAGAGGTGAGTATGTTTTGCACTGGCCATATATGGGACATGTAGGAGAGAAAGAGTGAGCATGTTGGCCCTGAGTCCTGCTCAGTAGGACTACTAAAAGAAGCCCATCAACAAGAAATTGGAGATGAGCCAAGGGGCTGAGGCAGAAGGGGCACATGACTCATCTGGAATGAAGCTTTATCCATGGAGGTTAAGAACATTACAGTTAGAAGGTCCCAGGAAGGAACTGATAAAGGTATCATGAAAGTGTCCCCCCAGACAAAGAAGACAGTCCTGATGTCTTAGAACTAGAGAGTGAGAAGCCAGATCGTTAAGAACTGCTTCACCAAAGTACTTTCCACTTTTTCCCCATCCTTCCCTTCCCATTTGCCAGTCCCAGAGGGAACCTCAAGAGGCCAGCCAGCTTCAGGAGCCAACAAAGAAATACACAGAAGCTGATTTCCAGCCCCCTTTCCCACTACAAGCTTCCAACCTGAAACATGCAGAGCCAAGAAAAGAGAGACCTTAATGTTATATCAAGTTTGGAGTTTTAAAAAAGAGGAAAGAATAAAAATTTTAATTACATAAGTGAGCTTATGTTTATGACTTAATGTGAACCAAGAGCTCTTTGTTACCTACAACTAAGAAGTAAAGTCATCAGTCTGTAGGATCATTCAATTAGAGGCCAGAGAAGAAAGGCCCACTTGATATTTTAATGGGGCAGTTAGAGACAAAAATAAAATGGCATTTCGAGTCATAAATCATATTTGTCCAACAACTAGTCCTACCTAGGTCAATGTGCTAATGTTATTTTTTGTGGAGAGGGGAGTTGTGGGCAGGGCTGGAGCTCCCTACTCCTAAAGTCCTTCTCTCCTACTTCTCTTTGACCCTGGAGCTGAGCCCATTAACTCCACCCGGTTTTTCAGAGAACAGCTTGAACACTAATACTCTGAACAGCTCCACTGACCCTCTTCCACCTTAACGCATGTGCCTTCTAAAATTTCATCAATGCAATGACATCTCTAAGTCTGTAACTTACAAATATCTAGGTCTTTCTCCTAAGTTTAGAAATCTAGTTGCTCAATGTTAATAATCACTTGGGTATACCATAGGCATCTCCATCTCATTATTTCCTCTTAAATTTTCCTTTTTAATCTGTGTCACCCAGGTTCCTTGAGTCCTCCTAGAATGTGGAATATGCCTTTTCCTTTAATTCTTCCTACCCAATGCAATCTAGCAATATATCTTACAAATGTTCTTTTCTATATGTCCCTGAAATCTATTCTTCCAGGTCCATATCCACAGTTCGTATTAAGGAATAATCTATTCTTTCATAAACTTAAGATACTTCCAATATACCTTCTCTCTGGCTGCTAGGATGAAATGTCCAAGATAAAATGTTTGTATCACTTGTGAAATTCTCCACAAGCACCAGTTACAATGAACTATTTTAAGTTTTTATTCATTTATAGTGTGCATTGAAATCACCTAGAATCTGGTTCTGAGAGCAAATTTCCAGGTTGATTCCCAGAGACTTAGATCTAGGAAGTATGAGTGACATCTACAATTTTGCATGGATGACATTGTCACAGATGATCCTGATGCAAATGTTCTTAGAACCAACTAAGTTTTAGAACAATGTTTTTGGTATCTATGAATGTGTGCATGCGTGCACAGGGGATGGGGGGCTGAGACATCCATACTTCATCATGTTGTTTTCCCTCATTATCAGATGACTTTATTGAATTAACCTTTTATGACTCAAAGGTCATTTACTTCCTGAAGATGTTACTAACCCCTCCTTAATCTGTCCTGGATAAATCTATCACCAGAATATGTTGCACATTTTTTCATTATGACATTACACCTTGTATGATATTATGTATTTACATATCTAGACAGTAACTCAATTTTATTCATCCAAATATCTCTAGGACCAAGCAAAGTAAATGGTATATGAGACACTGATAACTGTTTATTCAATGAACAAATCAGCAAATGACCTGTGCCATCACGAGGCCTTCTAGATTCAGAATGAGGAAAATTACATTCGGTACTGCTTCTTCTAACTGGATATTCCATTTTAGCATTTTTCCCATTTGCTAATTCTCTTGGTCACCAAGATATGAAGGCATGAGAACATTGGCTGTGTGCCAGGAGACCATGGCAAGGTACTGAGATATGGAGCCCCTAACGAGATCAGTCATACAGGACAGAAACAGAATGTTCCACTGAGAATGGCTTTGTAACATCTAGCTCACTCACAGAGGAATAAACTCTCTAAGCTAAGAGGCATAAAGACAGTATCAATTTGTAACCCTAAGTATTCATCTTCAGGATTTTATACGGATTAGAGAAGAGTGAGCTGAGAATGGCTAAAATCAGAACTACAGAGTAAATGCAAATAAACATAGGGTATATACAAAAATGACTACAGTATATAGTTCCAACATCGGTCTGTAAGTCTTCTTTACTAGAGGGCAGGTTAAAAAGAAGGGTTAGTAAGAAGTGGGCATGGAAATCATCATTTCATTTACTATGTTCTAAAATTACTCTTCTGTGGGAGGCCGCAATAAGGCTTGAGACGAGGACCAAACCAGGCCCTGACTTGTGCCTCCTTTAAAGTCCGAATAACCTAACAAAAGGTTTAGGACAGGAAAAGTTGAGTAGCACTGAGAAAGGGTCTGTGCTATGTGTTGTGCGCTCGCTTACGTGACTTCCCACACGCTTGCTAAACAAATGAGAACAATTAACTTGGGGTCAAAAGTTCGTTGCTGGTCCTTGCTGCCCTAATACTGCTCATAAATTACTTTCAGGTTTGTTGTATCAATACAGAATAATTGTACTATCATCAGCCGTTTGGCGTCACGAGGCCTGCTTATAGTTAAATGTGAAACTTATTATGGGAACTCGTGGGTGTGTAACTAGATACAGGTGTATTGCTTCTCCTATTACTATATATATGGCTTTAATGCTTTGAATAAACTTGGCACTGTTGGACATCCTCCTCAGTGCTCTTCCTGCCCCCATCTCTTTGTCTCTTAAGTTCTTTTCACCATCCTCTTACCCTCACGTTCCTGGACGATTTGTCACGCCGGCCGCGACACTCTTCTTTTAGCATCGGAGTCTTATTGATCCTTCTCTGGCCCTCCACACACTTTATTTCACATGGTTTTGTGCAGGGATAATTGTTTCCTTATGGCAAGCTCCTTATTACAGAAAGTTCTTATTCTCTTAGTCATTGCTTAAGCTAAAGATTTTTGGTGTATATTTTTCATTAATTGTATTTTTAAAAGTTTGTCTATTATGCTAAGTACCTGCCACCATATACTTTCAGCTCAGTCATGGCATCTTTTCCCATCTGCTCTGCCCTAGAATTTACTTCCTTATCTATGTGTTTCTTGATGTAAACCTCTTCACTCATGTCCATGTTCTGTGCTCTAGCCATACAACAGAGACAAGAAGTCATACTGTTTTTGTCAGAAAACCTAAATTCCAGATTTATCCAAAATATGGATGATATGGTAGTTCTTGTAAAAGTCTATTAAATGAGGATTTCATGCCCATTAAATAGGCAAACTACAACAGACCAGGCAGATCTACTAATCTGAAGTTTGTCTTTTGAGGTTAACATGTTGACTTAATTGTTCATACACAGTAACGGAAAGCTGTTAATCACTAAAATGACTTCTGTATAATCCACTATAACAGGGTATCAGCAACAGGATTTATGGGGACATTATATGTCCAGGGCTGCTCCTTTTAGAGGTCAAATCTGGCAGTGATGTACAGATGAGCTCAAAATGAGAAGACCCTAGAGGTCAGAAGACCAGTTCTAATTACCCACAGCCAGAAAAGAAAAGCATTGGCCACGGTATCCGTGGAGGCAGAATTCACCAGACACGTGAACCTCTGCCCCTGAACGCTCCTTGGGTAGCACCATTTACAATGGCACATTGAGTCCTCATACTAGTCATAACGGTTGTGACTCACAGAATTCAGAAAGCCTAACCAAGCGCAGCCTCCATTCTCTCTCTTGCCATGCTTCTATGATCTCATTTTAGGCTTTTCTTTAGAAGCATGCACTTACAATAATTCCAGATCAGTAGGTAATCCACACGTAAAATAAAACATCTAAAGTTGATATCCAAGATGATTTCTTTTCCAAAAGGGCAAAAAGGAAAACTCCACAGTCCTGTCAGTCCTCTGTTAACGAGCACTGAATTCACAGCTCCAGGTTCTGTAAACCTCATTTAGATGTGTCAGCAAGGGCCAGAGCTATAATAAAGGTCTGAAAGAGGAACAATAACTAAGAAGGCTCAATGCCAATTCCTTTTCATCTTTACCTGCTGCTTACAGTTCGCACACAACAAACACTAAAAGGTCATCAGAACTCATTTTTATAATGAGTGCATATTTCTATTTCCAAATTTTTTTCATCAATAACAAAGGTAGCAAAAAGGGGCTGAATAGAATTGGATTTGGCCATGGGGAAAAGAAGTAGCCCAGGACAGAAAGTAAAAGTCCAAATCCAGGCCTGGCCTACACTCTGAAAATTCCTTTAGCATCCTACCCTCCAGGAAGCAGTTTACATTATCACTTAGAGGTAATACTCTTCATATCAGGAATCAGGAGGTAATGTTTATATCCCACTGTGGTCACTTTCTAGCTGTGGAAACTTGAAAAAATACTTATCCTCCTAGGGTCTTGGTTTTCTCATCTACAAAGTGGGGGAAAACATCTAGTAATCTCTGCCTTAGCATTTAGCTCCTGGGATTCTAGGTTCATCAAAGGAGTTAACTCACATGAAAGGATTTTAAACTCCCATGTACTGTACTAATGGATAGCATGTTATTATTAATTACTGCTTCTCAAGCTTTCACTTTCTTTCTCATTACAATATGCTTTTCATTCCATAGCAGGGGATAAATCTGAGATTCTTTCTTCAGTAGAGGAGAGGATGTGGACTGGTTCATCCATGCCCCTCTTGTGATTAACAAAGAGCATCTGTGAAATCGTCTGTGGGGACAGTTAGTATTACTAGTCACTTGCAGTTAAGTTCCTACTGAGTTACTGGTAGAGTTATTAACCACAAATTCAGGAAAGCCGGCATTGCTATCACCCTCTCACCCAAATTAATGAAAAGGTAGATAGCTTCTGTATATTTTGTAATCAAAACTGTCTTCTCTGAGCTGAGTCCAAACTCTTGTAACCACCTACCACCTCTGCCATGAGCTACTACTTCATCCTTGTGCCTTATGCAGCATTCTGCAGCAGGGATCCAGAGAGGTGTTTTCGAGAACTAAGTCCGGGGAATCTGGGTGGCTCAGTTGGTTAAGCATCTGATACTTGGTTTTGGCTCAGGTCATGATCTCACGGTCATGAGACTGAGCCGCACGTCAGGTTCTGAGTTCAGTGCAGAATCCACTTCAGATTCTCTTTTTCTTTCCCTCCTACACACTCTCTCTCTCTCAAATAAATAAAATCTTAAAAAACAAAACCAAGACTAAGTCAGCACGTCCCCCTCCGCCCACAAAACAGCGATACTTTTAGAAGCCTCATATTATCACTCCTTGTCCCTTCTACCTCTCTCTCCCCATCTCCTTCAATGTTCACCATCTTTCTTTCACTCAGCACCATGCCAGGTGACTTCCTTTTCCTTTGACATGCCAAGCAATCCCCATCTTAAAGGCATTTGCCTTTACTGCTCCTTCTCCCTGAAATACTCTTCCCCTGTCTCAGTGCAAGAGTCAGCCTCTCAGAGGTGCCCTGTCACAACTGTGTCTGAAGGACTGCTTGCCCCCTGCTGCTCCCTATCCCGTGTACTCCTTTGGAAGAAATTAAATCAGCAAATACTGTATGTGTTTATTTAATGCCCTTCTTCCATACTGGAATGTAAGCCTCATGAGGACAGACAACTTGCCTGCATTATTCACTATGACTTAGAATTACGATCAGCATATAACAGGCTTGTCATAACTGTGGAGAGGGAGTTCTAGAGTCAGAAGTAAATGAGAAATGCATTCTTAACATTTTAACATGTATATCAGTATTAACGGGAAAACAGAGACCTCCATACAAAAAAAGGTCTGAGAACGAGCTGAACATTATGAAACTGTGTTCTGTTTTACACATAGGCGTTCATATAAAAGAAATGGAAATGTATGAAAAACAGAAAAACTATTAAGATAAATGATTCCCAGGACGCCTGGGTGGCTCAGTTGGTTAAGCAGCTGCCTTCGGCTCAGGTCATGATCCCAGCGTCCTGGGATCGAGTCCCGCATCAGGCTCCTTGCTCGGCAGGGAGCCTGCTTCTCCCTCTGCTTCTGCCTGCCACTCTGTCTGCCTGTGCTTGCTCTCTCTCTCTCTCTCTGACAAATAAATAAACAAAATCTTTAAAAAAAAAAAAAGATAAATGATTCCTAATTTGGAGTTGGAGTAAGATTCTAGATCGGCCTACAATTACTGCCACCACTATTTCTACTATGTAGAAAGAGCACTGGCAGTTGTACCACAAATAAACATTAGCTATTACTACTAAATTATTATTATGATTATTATCATCATCACCATCATTAGGAGTACAAGCACTGTTACTCCTGTAACAGATATTTACCAAATACCTAATGTGTGGAAGGTATCTGTCAAGTTGTGCAGGCATCATCTCATTTAAAAACCAGAAAGATCCTTAGAGGTATGCATCTTACAGAAAGAACGGAAGTGACTTTCTTTCTTTGGTCAGTGAGTGGCAGCCCCTGGACTGAGATGGGACCGGTATTAAAGACAGCTATCTTGACCATGGGGAGAAATGCCTTCGTGGGTAGGAAGGCATCTGTATCATGCCGTGAAACTGTGTGGGATCCTCCTATAATGTAAAATGGAGATCTGGTTTTGACTCTCTGGACATGTACGCAACACAGTGAATTATACATAAGTTCTCTCAGCATTTGTGAATAGCGATTGCTGGAAAGTGGTCCCATTAAATTAAAGAAATGGGCAGACCACAAGTAAAATCATGCCCCATGCTTCCAAAGGACAGCTTTAGTTCCCCGAGTATAATGTTTCTAGGTTAAAAATAAGTTTTCATTTCATTTTGATACCACAAATAGCATTGAATGAAAAATGCCTCCCCAAAATGTTCTTACTATAATTACATTATTTTAGCAAGGAATTATATGTTTCCCCTGATACAGAGGTATATTTCTTATTTTGTAGTGGAAATCTTAACAAAAATATTATAAAATTCTGGCTTTAAGGAAAGGTGGTAAGATTTCCCCAAGGGCCCCCAACTTGCCTTGTGGTGGTTTTATTTGGTCCTGGAAACTTCTGGATTTTCTCCTTCTTAGTTGCTCTGGAAACATGCACACCTGCCTCACTCCCACTGAAGAAGCTGCTGAGCCTTTGAAAGGCAGCTTCTGGTATAAAAAGAGCATGTGGTGAGGTTCAGTCACAGCACCCAACTGCCACTGATATGTCCTCACAGCCACAGGACTCACCGTGAAAGCATTTGCTGATGGGGTTCTCAAGAGAGGGTTTGACAGAAACGACAATTTTTAAAACTGTCTCGCTGAAGTAAAACAAACACCAGAATGGTGCACAGACCATAAAGGAACAGCCTAATGGATATTTTATGAAGAGAACGTACCTATGTAACTAGAACCCAGGTCAAGAAACAGAACTTGACCTGCACCCCTTGGGAGCCCCATCTTTTAAACTCTTCCGAGCTCCTCTACGCTTCAAGAGGAGTCACTATTCTGATTTCTCACATCTTGGAATCATTTTTGGCTTTCTGAACTTTACAGATAACGGATGTTGTCTCACACTCATTATTGTGTGTGAGACTAATCCGTGCATACAGATGCAGTCCAGAATCCTGGATGCTTAAAAGCTTAAAATCTAACAATGAACATGAGAATTCTACAGATGACTCATTTCACTGTCATAAGTTGGTTGTTTTCAGTCAAGAAAAATCTAGATCATTTCCCCCACCCATTATAGATTAGTAACTTCTGCCTTTGCTGACTTGAAAGGGGAGTATTCTTTTCAATGTATGCTAAGATTTTTGACATATGGTGTACCCTGAAAACTCGTATGTTGAAATCCTAACCCTCAATGTGATGATATTACAAGGTGTAGACTTGGAGATGACTAGGTCGTGAGGGTAGAGCCCCCCCAGAAGAGGATTCATACTTTATTAAAGAGACGTCAGAGAGCTCTCCCAGCCCTCCCACCGTGGAAGGACACAGCATGAAGGTAGCCATCTGCAAACTAGGGAGCAGGGCCTTCCCAAGAACCTCACCGTGCAGACACCCCAATGTTGAACTTCCAGCCGCCAGAACCATGAGAAATACATTGCTATTATTTATAAGCGACCTTGCCTATGGTATTCTGTTAGAGAAGCCTGAACTAGGCCAACGGCAAAAGATGACCTTGGGCCTATATGCTTGTCTTTCACTCCCCTAGAAAGCAGTTGCCAAGAAAAAAAATATGGACCAAATATTGGACTTTACTAGATATGCCACTTATATTTTTCTATTTTCAAGGGTTGCTAAAAAGGAAATGTGTGCAATTTCCCCTTAAATGTCAAGAATCTTCATGCCACAGATGGAAATACTGTGTTTTCTCTTGGCCTCGTTGTAAGTAATTTGCTAATGTGTGAATCTGAAGTCCTTTGAGGGTCTCAGAAATGCTCAGTATGCCCCCGAGTGACCCATTTCTACATATGGATCTCTGTTTGAGCGAAAATGTACCAGGGATCAGGGCAGAAGAAACACACTCAACTAGGGCACGTTGTAGCAATTTCACAGCTGCAGATGCTCAAGAGCACAAATTATTCCAGCTAAGGCTGGCATTAATCTAATCTCAAAATCCTTGCTTCGGTTCAGCCTATTTACAAAAGCATCACAATTCCAAGATTTGCTTTTAGCCAATTTGCCCCACTTAGTGACAAACCATGTCTCTTTTGGGGGGATCTGTTCCACCTGAAATTCAGAAGTCATGCTCTCTAAAGACCTTCTTTTTGGAAGGTTCTAAGCCTAGCTGCAGCTTTGCAAATACATGCAAAGGATTTGGGCAGCTCTTTCAACTAGGTATAAGCTGTATTTTGGAAATAAATGTAGAAGCCTTCACAAATGTGCACTGTCCCTTGATACAAACAAGTGAAAAAATGATTGTTCTTTGAAGTCAAGTGATATTTTGATGTAGATTTTCAGTCTGACTTGTAAGAAACAGACAGACCTTGGCAATACAAAGGAGGCTGCATTTACATACGGCTTCCAGCAAACTCCTAAGAATGAAAAATCACCACAAGAATATAAAACATGCAGACACAGACCTATCATAAGCACTGCAATCAAATGGACTGTTCAGGAATCCATATAGAAGTAAAATATACATAATGCATTTCAGAGAGAGATCTTTGGTCATGCCTCCAAATGGCCAAATGAACCAAACTGCTTGACATTTTCCATACATACTAGACTCTGGTGTCTTTACCAATGCTTCTTCCTCTAGCTCAATTTTTTTTTTCCTTTCCTCCGTCTTCTGTAGGAGTCTACATCCTAGCCATAATTTAAGGACTATCTCATATTCCACATACTTCCTCTGAGTCTCACTTAAGTGATCACATTATTAAACAGTCTTACTTCTCAATATTTATAACAATGACTGCTATGGTCTGAATGTTTATGTCCCCTAAAAATTCCTATGTTGAAATCCAAATGACCACCGTGACAATATTAGGAAGTGGGGCCTCTGGGAGATACTTAGGTCATAAAGTGGAGACTCCAGGAATGGGATTAATGATGTTATAAAAGGAACCCCCACAGAGCTCCCTAGCACCTTCTGCCATGTGAGGATACAAGGAAAGTCTGAAACTTGGAAGAGGGATCCCCGCACCCAACCATGCTGGTATTCTGATATTGGACTTTGAGCTTCCAGAAATGTAAAAAAATGGATTTCTGTGGTATATAAGCTACCAAGTTTGTAAAATCTTGTTGTAGCAGCCCAAATGGACTAAGACAATAACTAAAACGACAGCAGTAATAATAGAAGCTTCCTCAGTTTTTTTGTTTGTTTGTGTGAGCTTCTTGTATGTCTGAATTTTCTATGTCATTTACAGTAATCCTCACAATATACTAAAACAGAGTTTATGACCCTAATGTTATAGGAAAGGAAAGTGAAGCCATGAAAGGTTAAATAACTTGCCTCAGGCCACACAGCAAATATATGGCAGGAAATAGGTCTACCTGACTCCAAAGTCCATAGTCTTTCTCTGGTGCCGCACTGACTCTGTATAGAAAATGTCTGAACCAGGAGGGAAGGTCTCAAACTGTACCTGGGTAGGGTCCTTATGAAGTTGGAAACATCAAGCAGATTTGAGCCCTTTAATCTTCTTTTTAAAAAGAAATATTGCAAATTGCACACACTGTTACTGCATTAACCAAATAGTTTAAATTATAACATATTACAAATATAGTGTGTAAGTAGATGTTGTCCATCATTTCTCAATCATGCAGGAAATTACCTGATCAGTGTTTCAACACTGCTCTATTCATTGTCTTCTCCAGTTCCTCTCCTGTCCCTTCTTGCCATGTGTGTATACATCTGAATACATGTATGTGATTTTATTTCTACAATGGCTTAACATCCAATAATTTCACTTTTTATTGGCCCTTCTTGCCATGTGTGTATATGTGTGAATACATGTATGTGATTTTATTTCTACAATGGCTTAACATCCAATAATGTCACTTTTTATTGGAGATTTGGTTTCCTTTGTGGGATATCCTATAGTATAGAACAAGAATTCTGTTATCCTTTTCCATCAATCTCTCTTTACTGGGTTTACATACTTCCCTCTATTCTCCTGCACATTTTTCTACTCATTTTTCTCTGGGAGAAAGAAAGAGGCACTTCTGCTGCTGTTTCCACAGCTCTCGATGTCTCTGATATACCCTTACACCTTCTTCTCCATCTTAAACGGTCTGTGCATAGCACTGGTTCAGCCGTGACTGCCCATCATCAGGTTTCCTCTGGCGACCACTCTTCCCAGTCCTTTTTCAATCCATTAGTTGACTTCAGGGAGCAACACTAAAAGCATTCCCTTGGAGTGCACAGTGGTTCTGAGGCTCACCTTTTAACCAACTCTCTGAACAATGTAATTTTCTATTCATTTTCCCCTCCAGAAATCAAGTTATTTTAGAGAGAAACAACAAGCTTTCTGGCAAAGGACTTCCTTGGTCATTCTCTCCAAAATGAAACAAACTCGGATTCTACTTTGTGTCCTAATGTCCTTACCTTAAAGTTTATTATCCCCCCAATGGTTCCTGACTGTCCTTGAAACATGTTGATGAGTCGTTTCTGAGGATGAAACACTTGGTTTTTAATTCTCTGGCACTGAGTCATGTATTACAGAAAGTCTTAGTAAATGACTGAACTGGTCAGGTTAGCTGAACTTCAGGTAAGTCACAGCAAAATAATTGTTTTCTGCATTGTGAGGAATTACAGATGCTGATCTAAATACAATGGATTCAATGTAAAGGGGAGCAAATTTTGTCACTCTAGGAATCCCTCTTTGCCATACTGATTATTTTAAGCTGGCTATTTTTTTAAAACTGCAAACATAGGAGAAGCTCTGAAAACCAAATAAAAATGACCCTTTTGTGAAAGTAATTTATATAGGAATCTCCATTTGTAAGGGTATCTCCCTGTCCATACCAAGAAGAGAAAGATGACTAGAAATTTCTGGAAACTACTATCAGTGAAGAAGGCATGGACTTAATCTGCATAACAACTTTATTCTTGCTTATTGTGCTTTTCTTGGTACCCTCCCATAACCAACTCCCCACTCGGAAGATCTCTTGTCTTTAGCTGTAGATGGTCTTTTGTTCATTTGGGGAGTTATTCAGTTCTCCTGGGTCTCTCCCAAACATACATGGGCACACATGTTATTAAATTTTTATCTTTCCCCTGTTAATCTGTCTTATAGAAACTTGATTATTAGACTAAAGAAACTAGAAGGAAAGAAAGAAATTTTTTCCATCCCAACACACGTTAAATGTATTTGAAATGTATTATCCTTTTAACCATCAATAAGCACCGCCTCATTTATTATGGCATAAACAATATTTTGAATGGAAAATTAGCTTATATCTTCAGGGACTTGAAAAATAAAGCTGTGATATGATACTAAACAGAGTTAAAGAGCAAACTCAATGAAATGAAAGAACAAGTTTGACCTCTGATTCAGGCAGTAGATTATTCAAGTATCTGCTGTTAGAATAAACCACCCAAAACAAGGTTGGAGGAGATAATAGCAGATCTTATCATTTGGATCTTGGTTAAGCACAGAGCGATTATTATAGACAGATAGACCTTCCATGTTTCAGATGATTAAAAACAATTTTGAAGCTCACTGAACAATGTGAATAACTCCACAAAAGGGAATATTATTTTTAATACAATCAAAGATTCAATGAATTGTTCAATGGTTTTTGACAAAACATCATTTTTGATGATTAGTGAAGCATGAGCTGTGCGTGAAGGAGAAAAAAAACTTTACCTAATTCATCCAAAATATCATGTTCCTTAGACATTTATTGCTTCATATCACTTTAAAGCAAAGCAACTATTGCTTGGAAAACGTTTGTGCTTGAAAATTGCTATTCAACTTGTTAGGATGACCGATGTTATTACTGAGAAAACAACTTTCCTGAAAGCAAGTTCACACTGAGAAGAAAATGATGCAGAATTCTGAAATTGCTCGCTTCAACCCTGGAGATGTTAGTTGAGCAACAGTGTACAGTAAAGGGAAATTTTTTTGTCTCCACTTAGAAATTGTTAATTTTCTTAATGATGACTTAACAATCAACACCTCATTCTGTGAGTAGCAACTGTTTAATTCAGGGCTTTGTGTGGCTCAGTTTTTCTCAACTGCACTGTATTACACCTGGGTCATTGGCATTGCGGCTGAGAAAGAAGAAATCAGTTCGTTTCCTCAATTAATTTTGCTTGTGCATGGCTTCCCAAGGAAAACTAATGCTCTTCCAGCTTATCTAAATAAAGGCCAGTCAACATTGCACATTGTGCCCAACACTGCATGCTGAGAAAAATAGAACTTGTGAGTCTTAACAAATAAGAAAACCCTATCAAATAGTCTTCTGATAGTTTCAGAGGAATGTTTTTGAGATATTCAAAGGCTCCATGACACAGTCTAAGAAATCTGATGGACCCACTCACTGCATCATCGCAACAGCAGATCCCACCTCTACTACGGCAATTGCGTGCTCTAAAATTCTTCGTTAAAAATTAGCCTTATGTTTTAAAAACCCAAGGTCCAGAAAAAATGTAAAATAAAATTTGAAAAATTCACAGAGCTGAGGAAGTTTTTTTAAACAAACATTGGGAGGATTTGCTGGAAGAAGGCAACATTTTAAATACCTGGGAGGATGTAATTAAAATTTTAAAATGTGATTAACTGAAATCTCCTGCATTTGTAAACATCAGATGCTACTGTGGAAGTCAGCTACTCTCTAACAGGAAAACTGTCACAATATCTACATCAAAGGAAAAGCTTTAAATAAAATTTCTCAGTGAAATTACTTGGATTTCAAACTTCTTGCCACTTTTTTCCTATACGTTAAAAAACAAAACTAGCATGTTGCTAATGCTTAGAATCCCTCTACCACAAGGTATTTTTGCAATAAAAGAAAAAACATTTTCCATTAATATAACTTGTTGAAAAAAAAATCATTATCTTCCTTTAAAAATAATAATTCTGTGCAGTCTAGATTTTGCATGAATTTTACAAAGTAAACAAGAAAGGTTAGAATTGATGGGAGGGAGGAAAGTTTATAAAAAATATATTTTTTTTTCAGAACAGGTTACCACTTTTTTGGTTTTTCGGGTTTTTTTTGTTTTTTTTTGTTTTTTTAGAAAATTTGTCAAATGTTGATGTATTCACATTGTAATAAACTAGTATATAAATGCTCTGGTTCACTTAGTATTTATTTTGTCTCCCTTATTTCTATAATTATATAGTATCATTAAATGATACTAGAGATTTTTTCTAATATGCTCGTATCTTTGTAAAACTCTAAATGGATTTCCAAACACAGTAACTATATCCTATTTAAAATATAATAGTAATACGTAATTTGGTAGAAACAAATGAAGATTCTACCACCTTCTCTTTTGAAATCACAAATGAAAGAAATAGAAAACAACTATTTTTTTTAAATGAAGTATTTAAATTATTTCTCATGGTTGTTCATCCAGAAGAGCTATTCTTCTTAAGTGTCAAAACTCATAAAATTATCATCTGAATCAAATAAAATTGTATTAAAACACTTAGCATAGTCCCAGAAAGAGAGTAAATATTTAAGATACTATAGTTTCCTTATTCCTCATCTCTCCATGTGCAGAAACCATCTCCCTTTGTATGTTCCTACATCCTGACACTGCACACAGTACATTACATACAAAATGTACTGAACAAATATTTGTGGAATGGTAACTAGACATCAGGCACTATCTAAAGTTCTAGGGATATAAACAGAGAAGAAAAACAATGTCTGCCTTTAATGAGCCTTGTTTCTTGCCATATGTTAGGTGTGGAGACCGTTCAATGATGCTGCAAATCTAAGGGGCAAAGTACTAGCAGATCACGTCAGAGTTCGGATCCAACCTTCATCAGTATTAGGGTGTGTGTGTGTGTGTGTGTGTGTGTGTGTGTGTGTACTGAGATGGAGAGAGGAGAAAAATTTATTATAAGGAATTGCCTCATGTGGTTATAGAGCTAAGAAGTTCCAAGATCTATTGTCATCAAGCTAGAGACCCAGGAGAACCAATGGTGTAGTTGGACTCTGAGCTCTGACAAGAACAAAACCAAGAAGACCTGATGTTTCAATGTTGAAGTTGAAGGCAGGAAAAAAACTAATGCCCCAGGTGGAAAGCAGTGAGGTAGGAGGAGTTCCCTCTTACTCAGTGGAAGGTCAGCCTTTTTGTTCTACTGGGGCCTTCAAAGTGATTGGCTGAAGTCACTCACATTAGGGAGGGGAATTTGCTTTACTTAGTCTAATTCAAATGTTGATCTCATCCAGAAATACCCTCACAGACACACTCAGAATAATGTCTGACCAAATGTCCAGGCACCCCATTGCCCAGTCAAGTTGACATATAAAATGGACCATTATAAACAATCTCTTACTCTCCTTGTCAAGTTCTATTCTTAAGTTCTCCCCCTACACTCTAACTTGTAATAAGCATTTAGGCTATTGAATTTCAAGGATGGGGTCTGAAGCTGGCAGTTTTCAATGTGACTAGTTGAGTGCATGGGAGACATTAGGAATAGGTTTTTTAACATCATTTCTAGTCTTTGAAATAATTTCATATGAAATGTGTTAAAATAATTGCCCTCAAGGGCACCTAGGTGGCTCAGTGGGTTAAGCCTCTGCCTTCGGCTCAGGTCATGATCCCAGGGTCCTGGGATCGAGCCCCACATTGGGCTCTCTGCTCAGTGGGGAGCCTGCTTCCCCCTCTCTCTGCCTGTCTGCCTACTTGTGATCTCTCTTTCTCTCTGTCGAATAAATAAAGAAATCTTAAAAAAAATAAATAATTGCCCTCAGATACCAACCACTGGACTAAAATACGCTGATGATCTCTTTGCAAAGAATTCCAAGGTTTCATCAATGGATAAGAAAAAAGTTGTGGAAGTTTTCAGGGAAGGCTGGTAGTTGTATGCAATGGCGCCCCACCAGTCCTAATCCACTCTCTTACACCCACCCTTCACACACATCACTGCTAAAGAGGCAGACTTGGGGCAGCCAAGGAAGGGAGAGTGAGGAGGTAGTGCAGAGGGCACACATGTGAGGGCACTCTCTCCACAGCGGGCACGAGTGGGGGACAGAGGGAGAGCTTGTGACTGGTACAGTGAAAATAAACAATTGGCTCTTATCAATCAATTGTACCAACCAAAAAAAAAAAAAAAGAAAGAAAGAAAGAAAAGAAAAGAAAAGAGAAAAGAGGCAGACCTGGGTACTTGGGTACCCATTTATATTCCACATGAATATTTGTAACTATCCTTTCCCCTGTACTTATGCAATCACATCTGATTGAAACAAGACTCAATCTAGTGGTTTATCAGTAACCAATCACATTCTTTCTTGAGAATTTTAACTAAGACAAGGAGAATATAGAAAAGTGCGGTTTTTGAAAAGGAAAAAGACTGGAAACCAAGCGGTTTTTCATGATCAATAGCAAAGGAATGGCAATGTGCCTCCAGGAAAAAGCTAAACCCCTTAACTTGGCTTATAGGACTTTCTAAGGTCTGTTTTCTGGTAACCCAGACTAGTACTAATTCCCGATCTATGTGTTCATCTAGTTTATGTGCCTATAAATATGTGTAACCTCTTTAGTGAATTAGTGAATCATTTAATATTTTTATTCTTTCTTATTCACTCCCCATCTAGCACCCAATTGAGAGCAATAGTGGTGGTCTACAAATATTTAGTAGATAGATGAGTGAATGAATAAATAATAAATACTCAGCTGATTGACAGATATGAAAAAAGCAGAAATGAGATAAAATGTGGACACATAAGCATCAGCCTTGATCCTTGAGATTCCTGGTTCCCTGGGCACCAGTTTCTAATAAACCTAGATGCACCTTATTGAGGTATTATTCTCTATTCATTAAACAACAAAACTTCACTAGTTTGTGTTCTATCCTTAAACTAACACACTATGGCTGAAAGAGTAGGTTATCCAGGAGGCAGGGTTTACAGAAAGTGGCCAATTACTACAGATCTTTCATTTTTCCTCTACAAGAAATAAATAAGCAGTTGGAAAGGACCAAAGGTCAGCTGGCAAATATTTGCCTTTCCACTAGGAAAATGTGATATGTGTCAAAGGTTTTTTTTTTCCTCCCCCTCAAGTATGAATACTATCTGGGTAGTAAAATCTAAACAAATAAATAAAAAAGAGAGAAGCTCCATCAAATTTATTTATGACCTACTAATTCAACGGTTGCAAGGTAGCCATGAACACTCTCTAAATGAAAAGTCACCAGAATCCAGACACGGTGTAGGTTTATTTTAGAAAATTTTAATGCCAAAAATATTCTTTCCTAGATATGGATTTACCCAAAGTGGTCATTTATACAGCTAAAACTCTCCTATTTTATTATGCAGTACATTTTCGTGGAGTCAGAGCCTACAAATATAGAACGAAAAGCACTGGTATGAGATCAGAACAACTGTAGATTTTTATAAAAACAGGAAAATATGGTCAAACATCATAATTAAAGGAAGAGGCAAAAAAAAAAAAAAAAGAAAGAAAGAAAGAAAAGAAAGCCCTTCCATACTCTGCTTCTGCATATAGACCTTCAAATGTGATGTAAAAAGGGTGAAAATATCCCACATCAAGGCTTCCTGGAAGGGGATTAAAAATTCCCCAAGACTACTCTAATTCAACAGCATATAAGAAAAGCTATAATCCATTGAGAAAATCAGGTTTAGTTCAATTTTTCAAATTACTTTAATGAATAGGATTTTTTTTTTTTTTTACTTTCAAAGGAAGACAAATATATTTCCTGCTAGCATATGGATACTCTTTTTTTATACAAAAAATTAACCAATTTATACTTGGAGATCTCTACAAGAAACAAACTATAAAACGCCTATTCAAAGAATATCCACTCTCACACCAAACCAAATATAACAACAATATTTGGCAAAGATAAGCTATGTTTTGCTGGAGTATAATACTAAATATGTTACAGAAAAGTGTGTATTGTGTGTGTATTTATGTGTGTTTACTGTGCTCTATTAGTCTGCATTATGTTGCCTGTAGTACTTCAGCATCTTAAAAGCCCATTAAGTAAGTGCCTTAATGCATCAAGCCCATTATTAATTATTTTCATACTTACAACAAAGAAGCATATATGTTTTGTAAAATATTTAGGCTAGCTTCACATAATTTCATTAAAATTAGTTCCCAATAAAACACAGTATATTGAGTTTTAAAAGCTGCTAGAAAAATATTCACAGGCACTAGAGACATTAGATTATTTCTTTCCTTTAGTATTATCCCATATGTAGTTAGGATGAAGAGATATTAGAATTGCTACTCTACCACAGTATATTAGGTTGAAGTGTTACAGAGAAAGATCTGAGGTCTAACACATCCTGGGAAATCCATAAATCCTGCTCTATCAGTAAGGTGGTACATTAGGGAACTATAAATGCATCATTCTACACTATGTAGAATATTCAAATGAGAAATATACCAACCTTAGATAGGTCTATCCTTGTGAGAAACTCAGCAGACACAGAAATATTTGGAGTTATATTCTCCCAGTGTCTAATATATTCACTAAAGGCCAATAAAGACTTTATAAATTTCATTATCAGTGTGAAATCATTAGTATGGCGTTCAGTACACTGCAACCATAATATTCCAAGAGGATACTATGAAACAGCACACCTTTCAAAGGTACTTTTGTTTCTGTTTGTTTGTTTTCTTTAAACTAGAGGATATTTTGTAAAACAGCAGAATCTGAATAGCTCCTTATCCAAATAACTTTTCCATTATCCAAAGCCACTTCTTGAGTCGTTATTAACAATATTCATTTTCTTGTTTCATATTCTCTATTCATTAATTCATTATTTTTTCAATTTCACTTTAACTTTATCATCATTTTTAGCCTATCACAGTGAGTGTTCAATGATTCAGATATGCAGTCCCTATTTTTCTTTGTCTCTAAAATAATGTTAAGACTCAGGACATATCTCTTAAAGCAGTATCATTAAATATTATGCACCCCATACATTAGTACCTAATTTTAGAAGTCATAGTTAACAGACATACAGTTCTGTAGAATCTGCATTTTTCTTTAGTACATTTGTAAAGAGGAATTTATTTGCCAGCAATGGCATTGGCTAAAGTAAAAATAGGAAACTAGGTCTGGCCTACAGTATAACTTAGTGAACGATTCAAGGCTGAAAACCAAATCGAACTAATCAAAATCCCTAAGCTACATAAAGAATAATGGTTAGAGACATTATTCTTGACATTAATGTGGTATTTATTTTTCCCTTGAGAATATGGTCAGGGATTTTGGTTTTTAGTCAAATTCAACAGCAACTGTATGGGCATGACCTTAGATATATTTCAAAAGAGAAAAGCCTTTCTACTGTAATGACTCAATATGTGTGTACACTCACAACAGTCCTCACTTATTAGAAATCGTCAGACTGGATAACAGGTCAATTGAATTTCACAATGCTTTTCTTTCTACCATGCTCAGGCTTTTTTAGTTGAAGCAACTGGGATTTGAAAAAGAAACATTTTTGTGGAAATTATAATGAGAAGATAATTTCTAGAGAAAATGTATAAACAGACACAGGTAAACTTTATAAGCACCTCAAAACTCATGAAAATGTTTTTCGTTGCTCTTGGGCATTTTGGAAAGCATTCACTACTCTAATACTAAATTTGATACATAAGATATATTTATCTCAGTTCATTACTGCTTATTGCTGAAAGTCTAATAGAAGATACTAGCAAATTTGCTCTTAACATCGAAAAATGTATTTTAAATTATTTTAAAATTGCATTTTACAAAGCAGATTTTGTTTTCTGCAAAGCAGCCTTGAACCTTTATCCAAAGCTTATTTTGCAGCAGTTAAAGACACAGATTTCACTTCTTAGTTATACACGAAAAATAATGTAGTTCACTTTTTTCCATTTAATGAAGTATAGATTTCTAAGCCAAATATAACATTCAGAAATATATTCTTTCACTAATTTTCATAATTTTTGGAAACTCAGAAAACTTTTACCAAGCTTGGTCTTATGAAACAATAATGACAAAGTTTTAGAGCTGGAAAATTCTAATAGTCTCAGTTCACATATTTTATATTGATTTTTAAAACATGCTCAAGCTCAGAAAGAATCCATACCCATACTTGATTAATCACATGGGTTGTAGCAAACTTGAGAGTAGATGTCAGATCATCAACTCATTTACCTGTCAAATGTGACCATTCATGAATCAGACCCTATTACAGATGTTTGAGATGTACAAGGATATTGGTCTCATGAACTGTATATTCTTACAAAAGACAGAAAATAAAGAAAAGACAAAATTAAAACAAATTATATCCTATGTTAAGTGGTCATAAGTACTATGGAAAAGAGAAGAAAAAGTGAAACACTTTAAAAACTTCAAAGAATAATACAGAAGAGATTTGCAATCGTAAATGTTAATCAGTATAGATACCACACTGAAAAGAGTAGAAGGAAATGAGCAGGAGAGTGACGGGATAGGAATTTCATTTTAACAGGATCACTCTGGCAGATCTGTTGAGAAGGGCCTAAAGAGAGGCAAGGGAAGAGGCGGTAAGACCAGTTAAGAGTCAATTGCTGTGGTCCAGGTCAAACCTAATGGCAATTTGAACAACAGCGGTAGCCATGGTGGAGATCGTAAGAAGTGGCTGGATTCTTCCTGAAGTGGGTGGAGCCAGTACCAACAGAGAAGGTTCAAAATAGCATTTGGGCCATATTCAGATTGATGAGCCTGTTGAATATGTGGCTGCTGGACACAGAGGAAATCTGAGTTGGAGATACAAACTTGGGAGTTGTTAGTGGAGGGGTGGTACTGAAACCCATGAGAGTAGTTAAGTTTCATCAAGAAGGTGAGCATATATAAAAAAGAGAGAAAACCCAAGGACCAGCTCCATTGCATTTGTTGAAAATACTGAGTGCCCTGAATCACATTCTCTGCTGCCTTTTTCCCCAGTCATTGCTGCTCCTGTACAGGGCGGCCCACTCTGAGAGACTTCCTCTCAGCAGCACTGTGCGTCTTCTGCTTCTTTCCTTGCTGTATCTTTGTGGCCACTGCCTGAGGGTCTGGGATAGCTTGCTTGGCCCTTTCCACAAGAAAGTTCTGAGGTTCAGTTCAGAGCCCTGGGGGGAAACCCTGACCAGTGCGAGACATAAATACTTTCTTCATTAATACGCTGGTTGGACTCTTACTAGGTTCATTTTAGTTTCTCAGAAAGCCCACAAAAAGATCAAGTTTCAGCTGTTCACCACAGTGATGACCAGCTTCATAAATCACCCACCCTTTGACTTCCCCTCCTTCCCTGATTCATGATTCTCAGCCCACCTTTCTCTTTGGAATCACCTGATAAAAATAACTACTTGCAGCCAAGTCCTTGTTTCAGGATTTGCTTTTGGGAGGGAGGGACCTAAGTTAAGGCAGCACTCTAACATTAAAGGCCTGCTTAAAAGAGAAGAAAGGAGACACAGGAGAGGCCACAAGTGAGGAAGAAGAAAAACCAGCAGAGCGTGGTGTCCAGAAAGCAACGTGAGAAGAGGGCTAGGAGGGGGACGGGTCATCAAACACTGTCAAATATTACTTCAAGTTCAAGTAAGATGAGAAATGAAGATGGACCACTGGATTTAGCAACACAGAAGACACTGGACTTGCTGACACATGCAATTCTGGTGAACAAAAATGGAGGCAAAATCCTGAATAGTGAGGGCTTAAGAGACAGTGAGAAGAGAAGTGCAGAGGGCGAGTGACATCAGCTCACACAGGGAGCAAGAGATGGGTAGGGAGCTGGCAGGTTCAGTGGATTCAAGAAGATTTGTTTGTTTGTTTTTTTGTTTAAAGAGAGAAGAAATAAGAGCTGGTTCATGTGCTGTTAGGAATGATCCAGAGTGAAAAGCTGATGATGAAGGAGGGAGAGGGGAGAGCAAACAGACTACAGTGGGATTATCTGATTTCCAGGATGATAATTCATGAGAGAGGAGAGGGTGTGGGCCAGATGTCATTTAGTGGGGAGATGTGATGGTGGACAATCATGAAAGTTTTCTTTTGACTGACTACACTTCCTCAGTGAATTAGGAGGAAACATGGTCAGCTGAAAATGAAAGTGGTGTGGAGGAGAGTTTGAGATATGAGAAAGAAGATATTTGAGAAACAAGATATAAAATGGACAGTGATGAGAAAAAGAGATGGTGAATGGGTTGTTCTTTTAATTTATAGTGAGGGATTTCTTTGCATCAAGCCAGGTGTCTCCCAGATAGAGAGATTCCATGTTTCCACTGATGAGTAAAATTCTCTCCAACATCATTGCTAACATTACACACTAATAGAATAGTGCAATGGTAAGTGTAATAAGGCATCTTAGAATTTAAACTGGGCAATACATGAAATGTTGTTTAGACATTAAGACTACTTTTTAAAATAAGTAACTCTAGGAACATCATCAGAAAATGTCTGACAGTCATTTGTTTCAAAAATCCTCTGCCTGTTTCTCTGATACGCCCAACTGAATATACTCTGTAGATGAAGACAGCAGTCCTGGGTTAAAATATTTCACATGCAGGCCCAGGCAGGCCACCTGAAAAGGTGGAGTTTGCCTCCAGTACCCTTCACTGCTGACCCTCAGCCTTTCTTCCTTCTTTAAGAAGAGTGTTCCCATCCTTATAGTGAGTTCTGTGTCTGCATGTCTACACATGATTATAGAAATGTCTGCATGATTATAGAAATGTCTACACATCATTATAGAAATTCATTTTTTTCCTTTATCCACACTGCAGTATGAATGACTAATAAAACTTATGCCACCATTTACAGGTTTATCAGCTTTATAATCAAATGATGGTAGAACAACTGAGGCTTTTCTGGATCTCTTAATATTACACTATGCAAAGAATCATTCAGTTGGATCACCAGCCTAAGGGAAATGCCTTTTATCTCCTTAAACAGAATTGGTCATCCATTATATTTATATTCATTGTCTATGATCTGTAGATTTTTCCTCCTGAGATATACATCTCCTCATTGCTAAAGTCCCTTTAAGAAATACGTATATTGGTATCAGAATCCAAATGTGGTCTATGACAGCAACCCAGTTCTTGAGGTATATACGTTGTTACCACTGATGAGGAACTCTTGCTTTTGGAAACACACCCATTTTCACAATGTGGTTAACTATGACATTAGTTCAAGTGACTGCAGGTGAGCCATTAAGACTCTGATGTGAAACAGGTGGCTTCTGTTCTTTGCCTTTCATAGACACAATCAGGTTGGCGTGGGAAACAGAAAAGGAGATCATTTCTTTCCTGTAAATGTTTATGGAATTAAAATCCGTTATGCAGTTTTAAAATAATGTTAGTTATAAGCTTCTGGTTTAAGATGGAAGACTGGGCACAAAAGTTTGATTCTCAAATTTTTGAAGACCTTCTGAAATAAAAGAAAATAAAAATAAATTCTTGCATCAATATATAAATACTTAGGGAAACTCACCTGTAACTGCTAAGAAAACAGAAGGGGTATGGTTACTAATTAAGGAGAGATTTCTATAAATTTCCACATATTGGGGGGAAATGTGGGCAGATGAAAATGACAAAAAAATACTGTAGCCCTTAATATAGCAAGACTACCACCAAGAATATGGGCATAAACCTTGTTAGCCAGAATCCTGCTGGTGGGAAATTAAGCTCAGGGTGAACAGGTAAGGTTAAGTTCTGAAGTTACAAACGGAGCCCAAAAGAGTGGGAGGGCAGGGGTTCACTGAAAGTCTGTATATGGTACATACGGCACAGCTGTATCAATTAGCACCCTCAGTCTCCTTTCTCTTACCAGCCCACAGAACAAAGAGGGCCTTTATTTATTCTCTTATATCAGAGGTTCACTCTAACGCAGTGGAATTGAAAGAAATATCTGAAGAAACTTAAGGCATACAATTTGAGTGCTGGAGCTTCAGAAAGCCATGACCATCTGACACTTGGAGGTTCAATGGTCTGGCAGCCAACCCCTATTTGTTCCCCTTAAATGGTGGTTGGCTAGTTGATACCACATCTCTCTTGTCACATGTAGCTCCAAGGCAGAATTTCTGCTCAAAAGAGCAATTTCATTGAAAGAATATCTGCTGATGTAATAACAGAAGGAACTCTACTCATTTAAAAATACATATGGATATCCAAAGATTAGCAGGCCTTTGAGCAAAGCAAGTAATGTAAGAAAGACCAAATGAATGGGGGCAGGGAGAAGGAAGGGGAGAGGAGACATAATCTGAAGCAAAACAGATTTCAAAGAACAAAACTCGAAAAAATGCAATTTCGTTTTCTAAAGAATATTTGAAAAGTAACTGTAAAATAAGAATGCGATGCTATGAAAAAGGAACAACTTGAGAAGGAGAAAGAATCTTTGAGATTTTAGAAATTTTACAGAAATTTTAGAGAATTTTTGAGATTTTAGAGATTTCCCAATAGGAGAGAGAAATGAAAACTATGAGAGAAAAGCCAAGATATATTCTGACTCAATTTTTTAAAAAGATTTATTTATTTATTTTAGAGAGAGAAAAAGAGGGTGCAAGTGAGCAGGGGGAGGGGCAGAGGAAGAGAATCTTCAATCAACTCCCTACTAAGTGCAAAGCTTCACGCAAGGCTCGATCTCAGGACCCTGAGATCATGACCTGAGCCGAAACCAAGAGTTGGAGGCTTAACTAACTCAGCCACCCAGGCACCCCTAAAGATTCATTTATTTGAGAGACAGAGAACACAAGCAGAGTGAGGAACAGAGGGGAGGGAAAGGGAAAGAATTCCAAACTGACTCTGCTCTGAGCCCAGAGCCTATGTGGGGCTCAGTCTCATGATCCTGAGATCATGGCCTAAGAGAAAGCAAGAGCTAGTCACTTAACTGACAAGCCACCCCTGGCTCAAGTTCTAATTATGAGGTATCCTGTATGTAGAAGAGAGGAATGAGTAAGAGAAAATTCACCAAAAATGCTACAGAAGACTTTCTAGAGCTAGGAGATACCAGCCTTCATACTGAAAAGCCCCTTTACATGACACAAACAATAAATTAAAATAAATATACATCTAGATACTTCTTTTTTTTTTTTAAAGATTTTATTTATTTATTTGACAGAGAGAGAGAGAGAGCACAAGTAGGCAGAGCGGCAGGCAGAGGGTGAGAGGGAAGCAGGCTCTTCACTGAGTGGGGAGTCGGATGCAGGGCTGGATCCCAGGACTCTGGGATCCAGACCTGAGCCAAAGGCAGCTGCTTAACTGACTGAAGCACCCAGGTGCCCCTACATCTAGATACTTCTTTATGAAAGTGAATAAACCAAGAATAGAAATAAATTCTAAAAAATAAATATATATGTTCCAATTGGGGGGAATATGCGAGAAAATTGAGACAAAGAATGTTAATGAGATGAACGTCAGCATTCTCTTCACCAGCACTAGATTCTAGAAAACAATATAAAAATTCCTTTCAAATTATGAGAAGAAACTCATTTTTGACCTGTTATCTATCCAAGCAAATTATTAAGTGTTACAAGGAAAGTGGACATTTTCATTCAGATAAGGACTCGGAAAATTCACCACATTGATAACTTTTTTAAAAGATGAAATTCAAAAGAAGAAGAAGAAGAAACCAAGAATATGGAAGTGTAGATGGCTCCAATGCAGGAGAACAGAAAATAAGAATGTCAATGTGACATTCTAGAGATAATTTGTACAAATTGGCACGCACACAACACAAAAAATTAAACAAACAAACAAACAAAAAACAAAGAAACAAAATTTAAAAAAAAAGAAAGAAAGAAAAGAAAAGAACAACAATAAAAAAGAATTCTAGGAGAAAGGCATCCAGTAATAAAAGAAAAAGATCAGTGATTAGAAGGTATTACTGAGATACCAGTAGAAAAAAATTAAAGAGAAATTCAAGGCAAATTGTGAAATACAAAAAAATGCAATTAGAAACTAAGGGAGCTATGCAAGAAATTCATGCTGCAAATATAAAATTCAGAGCAAAATAAAATGTAACATTATTTTAAGCATCTGATGAAGTAAAAGAAAGGACAATCCAATGGATTCTTTTACTGTGGTCCAGTGGTTCAGATACTAGACATGCAGAGAATGAAAGGAAATAAGGCCATGTGACAGTTTTAAAAAATATTTGTAAACTATTTGATATTTCTTATATCAAAAGGCAAGAACTATGTCCTTTCTCCTTTCCTTGATTCTGGGTCATCCACAGTGACATCCATAGTGACTCTGTAGTAACTCTGTAGTGACTTAACCAAGAGAACAACGCAAAAGGGGCACTGAGCAATTGCCAAGACAATGGAGAAGAGGGCACACAGCTTTCTCCTTGTTCTCTTTGGACACTAACATTTGGACCCCTGAGCCATCATGTAACAAGTCCAAGTGTTCTGAAGTTGTCATGTGCCCAAGCCACATGGAAAGACTATGTCCAGATGCTCTGGCTCATAGTCCAAGCGGAGGTCCCGGCACCCACTAGCATCAACCCCCAGAGAATTGCATGGTGAAGCCTTCGAAGTGACTCCAGCTTTATCCACTTTATTCCTGCAATCACCAGAAAGGGCTCAAGTAAAATCACCCACCCCCACTGAGACTGTCCAGTGGTTGAGTCTTTTCACCCAGACATTGTTGGAGAAGGAACAAGTTGCGCTGTCTGAATTTCTAACAGTAGAGTCTGTGAGATTAACAAAATTATTATTTTATGCTATTGTATTTTTGGATGGTTTTTATGTAGCAATAGATAAGTGGAACACTGTCTGTGGCCCTTTGGAGAAGAAAGAATGCCTTATGCTGATTAAGTGCACTTACAAAACCAAACCAAAGAATAATAGCAAAATGTAAAATATCACATATTGGAAAAAGGAGAGAGGAGGATGGACCAGTGCAAGTGAACTGAATCCTTACTTTATATATCTGGGAATTACTAGATAAAGTTGATAAATCAATGAGTGAAGATTGAGGAGATGGGAGTTGAGGGAAACTGGAGGGGGGGGTGAATCATGAGAGACTATGGATTCTGAAAAATAATCTGAGGGTTTTGAAGGGACGGGGGGTGGGAGGTTGGGGGAGCCAGGTGGTGGGTATTAAGGAGGGCACATATTGCATGGAGCACTGGGTGTGGTGCAAAAACAATGAATTCTGTTATGCTGAAAAGAAATTTTTAAAAAATGTGAGCTATGAAAATGACCTAAAGAAAATCTAAAACAGAAGCAATTTTAAAGAGAAGCTTCTTCTGAAGAGTTATAACTAAGTTGGGATGTAAGGTTCAAGAAATAGCTCATGTTCATCATAAAATCAATTGTATTATCTGGTCACCAGGCATATGTATTACTTGAATAAAAAGTTACTTGAAAAGTTGGAAATTCTTATTATGGTCTCTAATTTTTATTCATGATCTCCAAATGCAAAGAAAAATTAAAAGTTTAATGTAGCAAGATGATGTATGTTCCTTTATCAAATTATCAAACTAGAAAAAAGTTAGTATTGTGAAAGGAGCAATTAGGCCAATGTTCTCATGTGTTGTTGATGCAAATGTGACTTGGTAAAAAAAACACTGTGTCTCAGAAATACAGGCTGAGGGAATAGCCACCATCTGTGCCAGAAGGAGAGACAGCTCTGTGGGATCCAGGATCACACATCAGCAATCAAATGTCCCAGCCCAGAAGTAACACACTTAACTTCAACTCAGAATTCATTCCCCAAACCAGTCACATAATCCCACCTAACCTACGGGAGCCAGGATGTACAACCCCTACCTTGTCTCCAGAAAGCTGAGAACTAAAGTAAGATTTTTACATTGATATGCAATAGCTTCCAAATATCACTTTGATAAACAGAAAATATAAAGGAAAATTTTCATCTAAGTAAACTTTCAAGAACCTTACTATTGGATTCACTTGATATATTCATTTCCCCTCTTCTCCTCCCTTCCTGACTTTTCTTCCCCGCTTCCTTCCCTCTCCCACTCCTTCCCTTTTTTTTTTCTTTCCCTCCCTCTCTCCCTCCCTCCCTTTCTTCCACTTTCTCTACTCTTATTATTACTGGTAACATAAAACCAGAAGATATTATGATAATGCAAATTCAGAAGGCTTTGCCTTCTTAATTAATTCAATTTCATGTTGACCCTGTTTTGTGATTCTTCTCACTATTAGCTAAAGCTGACTTCCGTCATTTATCAGCAGAGAAAATGGGAAGTGAATGTCACTACTGACGGTGGAATCACATCCTCAAAGTGTAGTTGAAGTTCTCATGGTTGCTATGTGACATTTTCTTTAAAAAATGAATCTAAAAGATACATTATCAGACATGACAAAAGTATCTCTCTCTCATGTCTTTTGTCTCTTTCATTCTACAAAGCACCATAAAATTAATCTTCTTAAGGTACAGTTCTGATCATGTCATCATTGTACTGAAAATGTTTCACACAATCCACATCCCCTGCAGAATAAATCAGATTTCTCAGTCTGACATTCACTGTCCACAATAACCTGCCCTTAACTCAGCTGTCCAGCCCACCTTTCTACCATCTGCCTGTTAACATTCCAAGTTCATAATAACTGACTGCCCCAAATATGGCTGACATTTTCCCCCCTCTTTCAGTGGCTCTATTTATGCAATTCTCTCTGCCCAAATTCCCTTATCTCCAAGATCATATTTATTCCTGAAGACTCAACTTGAAGTCTGCCACCCCATCAAACCTCCTGATAACTCCAGGGGAAAAAAAAATCACTTTCATCTCCCAAGACTGCATAAAACTGTATCTATATTTAAAACTATATAATTCAAGGGGAAAAAAATTAAATCTCAGAATGTCTATAAAAATTTATTATTTATATTACTCTCAGGTAGCCCCAGAATTTCTTTATAAGAGAGAATTAGGGAAATGAAGAATGACCATAAATGTTCTAGGAAAACTCCTAAAAATTTTACATGGTAAGAACATGTATATTTGGGTGGGAAAGCATTACAGGGAAAATAACACTTAAGTCACACGAGGTTCACCTCTGTGGCATCGTGGCCTCTATTACAGTGAGAGAAAAGGCTTTGCTTTATTTACTTCTTACATCCTCAAAGTAAGTGAATACACACATGCAACCCCATCAATACAAGCAGAAAACATATTTAACAAAAGCCAACACTCATTCATGGTGAACACTGTCATTATGCAATAAATAAATGGAAACTTTAGATGTGGTAAAGACTATCTACAAAACCCTATAGGTAACATGCTTAATGGAGAGAAACTCCAAGCTTTCCCACTAAGAGCAGATATGATAAAAGGGTGTTCCCTCTCACTACTTCTTTCAACCTCATACTGGAAGTTCTTGCTAATAGAGTAATGCAAGAAAAGGAAATAAAAGGTATACTGACTCAGAAGGAAGACATGAAACTGGTTTTATTCATAGATGTCATAATCTTCTATGAGTAAATTTCAAAGAACTGACCCCCCAAAAAAGAAACCAAACAATTCCTGAAACTAATAAATGATTATAATAGCAAGGCTTCGGGATACAAGTCAAAATACAAACTGCTTTTTTACATACAAACAATGAACAAATGTAATTTGAAATTTAAAACAATACCATTTACATTAACATCCCCTAAACTGAAGTAGTTAGATCCAACAAAAAATGTACAAAATATGTATGCAGAAAACGACAAAACTAATGGAGGAAATCAAAGAACAAATAGAAAGATATTCCATATTCATTGATAAGAAGACTCAATATTGTCAAGACATCAGTTCTTCCCAGCTTAATCTGTAGATTCAATGCAATCCCAACCAAAATTTTGGCAAGTTATTTTAGGGAATCACAAAATTGATCTCAAGTTTACAGAGAGAGATAAAAGTCCTAGAAAAGCCAAGAAAATATTGAGGGAGAAGAACCACATTGGAGGGCTGAAGCTACCTAACTTCAGGACTTATAAACCTCTAGAAATCAAGGCAGTATGCTACTGGTGAAAGAATAGACAAATAAATCAACGAAATAGAATAGATAGCCCAGAAATAGACCCCATAAATATAATCAGCTGATCTCTGACGAAGGAGTTAAGGCAATATAGTTGAAAAAGATAGTGTCTTTAACAAATGGTGCTACCAACAACTGGACATCCATCCACTGTGCGAAAAAAGAAAACAATAATCTAAACACAGAACTTGCCTGCCTCACAAACATTAACTCAAAATTATAGACCTAAATGTAAAATGCAGAGCTCTAAATTTCTATAAGTTAGCATAGGAGAAAACCTACATGACCTTCAGAATGGTGATGACTTTTTGATACAACACCAAAGATAAGATCCATGAAAGAAATAGGGCGCCTGGGTGGCTCAGTGGGTTAAGCCTCTGCTTTCGGCTCAGGTAATGATCTCAGGGTCCTGGGATTGAGGCCCACATCGGGCTCCCTGCTCGGCGGGAAGCCTGCTTCTCCCTTTCTCTCTGCCTGCCTCTCTGCCTACTTGTGACCTCTCTCGCTTTGTCAAACAAATAAATAAAATCTTAAAAAAAAAAAAGAAACAATTGATAAGCTGGACATTTTTAAAATTGAAAACTTCTGTTCTGCATAAGACAATGTAAAGAGAATGAGAAGACAAGCCACAGACTAGAAGAAAATATTTGCAAAAGACATCTGATAAAGGACTATTAAAGGTTATTTGAAATATATAAAGAACACTTAGAACTCAACAGTAAGAAAATAAACTGCCCAATTAAAAAATGAGACAAAGACCATAACAGAGACCTCCCCAAAGAAGATACACAGATGGAAAGTAACCATGAAAAAAATTTCCACCTCATGTATCATCATAGCAATGCATATTAAAACAACAGTGAGATATCACTACACACCTATTAGAATGAAAAAAATCCCGAAAATGACAAAATCAAGTGCTAGTGAGGATGTGAAGCAACAGGAGCTCCCACACATTGCTGTTCTGAATACAAAATGGTATGGCCACTGGAAGTCACTTTAGCAGTTTCTCATCAAGCTAAAGGTATTTGTACCAAACAATCCAGAAAACATGTTGCTTATTATTTAAATACCCAAAGGACTTGAAAACTTTAAAACATAAAAACCTGCACAGGTTTATAGCAGCTTTACTCATAATTGCCCAAACTAAGAAGCATGTAGATGTTCTTCAGTAGGTGAATGAATAAACAAACTGTGGTATACCCAGACAATGGAATATCCTTCAGCACTTAAAAAGCTATTGGGGCACCTGGGTGGCTCAGTGGGTTAAGCCTCTGCCTTCGGCTCAGGTCATGATCTCAGGGGCCTGGGATCGAGCCCCACGTCAGGCTCTCTGCTCAGCGGGGAGCCTGCTTCCCCTTCTCTCTCTGCCTGCTGCTCTGCCTACTTCTGATCTCTCTCTGTCAAATAAATAAGATCTTTAAAAATAAACATAAAAAAACTACTAAAAAAAAAATCAGCTATCAAGTCCTAAGAAAACATGCAGGAATCTTAAATGCAATTAATAAGTCTGAAAAGGATACATATTGTATAATTCCAACTATGCCACATTCTAGAAAAGGCAAAAATACAAAGACAATAAAAAGACCAGTGGTTGGCAGGGTTGGTGGTGGACAGACACAATAGTCAGAACACAGAGAATTTTTAGGCTAGCGAAAATACTCTGTGATATAATAATGACAGTTATATGTTATTATGTATTTTCCCAAACCTACATAATGTACAATACATAATGCACAATAATGTACAGCCCCATGTAAACTATGAACTTTGGGTGATTTTGATGTGTCAATGTAGGCTTATCCTCCATAACAAATGTACCATTCTGGTTGAGGAATGTTGACAGTGGGGGAAATTACGCATGTACAGGCAGGAGGTATAGAAGGAATTTCTGTATCTTCTTCTCAATTATGTTGTACACCTAAATCTTTATTATGCACACACACACACATTTATATATATAATGCTGATAGTATTTAGCATGAGTCTGTGACAAACGAAACAAAACAAAAAACCTTCAACGTAGGGGTACCTGTGTGGCTCAGCTGGTTAAGCGACTAACTCTTGATTTTGGCTCAGGTCATGATCTCAGCTCAGGGTCGTGAGATCGAGGCCCATGTGGAACTCCACGGTTAGCAGGGACTCTGCTTGAGAATCTCTGCCTTTCCCTTTGTCCCTCCCCCCCACCCTCTCACTCTTTCGCTTTCTAATAAATAAATAAATAAATAAATAAAATAAAATCTTAAAAAAAACACAAAACACCCTTCAATCTACTCTGGCAAAAAGCAGAAGGATGATATGGGCTCAGATATTTAGGAAACACAATGAATGTAGTGCTCAAGAAATCAAATCCAATTGACCACTGGATTTCTATTTCTTGACATTTCTTTCCTGTATGGAGTTCTTCATTTTTTTTTTTAAGATTTTATTTATTTATTAGACAGGGGAAACATAGCGAGAGAGGGAATACAAGCAGGGAGAGTGGGAGAGGGAGAAGCAGGCTCCCCACAGAACTGGGAGCCCGATGCAGGGCTCCATCCCAGGACCCTGGGATCATGACCTGAGCCGAAGGCAGATGCCTAATGACTGAGCCACCCAGGCACCCCTGGGGTTCTTTATTCTTAAAAGTAGCACCCCTTTACATGTAGTAGAGATCCTTAAATGGCTATCAGCAATCCCAAGGATGTCTCTTGTTCTCGTGGTAACTCTAGATAAAAAGAGAGATTTTTCCTTAATAGCTCTAGCAGGCAAATCTCAGGGAGGACTTTGGTCTAGGTTGGTCAGGTAAACCAGTCATTCTATTCTGGAAGACAGGGCCTCAGGGAGGACTCTGATTAACCAAGGCTGGGTCATGTCACTACGCTGGGAGTGGGAGGTAGATGGGTACAGAATGTGTAACCATGAGGAAGGAGGAATTCTGTTATCAGAAAAAATGGGGAAGTGATTTGGGGCAAGCAAAAATGATAATTACAAAAAATATCTATATGCTAGCATATATGTAAACATATGCAATATTTGTTTTATCTTGTGTGTATGCACACACGCAAGTGTGTGTGTGTGTATTTCATTTACCTTATTTTTATAGGTGCTTTAGTTTTATTTACAACCTTAGGTAGTTACCCAGAGTTAGCCAAATTACAACATCTAAGGAAATAGTCTCCACAAATCTGCTTTCATCTCTTACACCAATTACAAGTTTGAGGGTTTCTGAAAACCATCCTCAAACTTAGTGATTCACTAAAAGAGCTCCCAAAAGTGATTGAAGTCTGTTTTGGTCATGATTACAGTTTATTTCAGGGAAAAAATACTAGTTGAAATCAACAAGGGAAAAGACGTGTAAGACAGAGTCCTGGATGGATCCAAATGAGGCATTTTGAGCTACCCTCTTCCCAGGGAGTCAAGGACAGCATTCCTTCCTCCCAGCTGTGATGAGTGACAATACACCCATGGAATACTACTGGCCAGAAAAGCCAACTCACTCTTTGGTGTCCAGACACAATACTGATCAGACACTGCCTACATGGCAGACCTTGAGTCTCCAGTTCCTCTGGACATCAGAACTGACGTGACATGGCCCAAAGCCCCCATTATAAATCACATTGTTAGCCTGTGCAGTGACCACAGTCCCCAGCCAAAAACAATTCTTCTATCAGGTAGGGCATTTCAAGAACCTGGAGATCACCTTCCAGGAGTTGAGGGAAAAGGTTCTGGGGGTCAGGTTCCTTCTTTACAGTATTTTCAGTATTTTCAGTTCCAAATCCAAGCAATGCCAATTCACTTTCCTGAAATAACAGTTTCATTTATTCTCTTAAATTATTAATGAAAAATGGTATTTTAAAAACATCTCTACCACAAGTCCCTGGTTATTCTACAATGAATACTTCTTTCTCCACTCCACTTTCACTGGTGTATAAAGAATTAATGAGGCACAGCTCACAGATTGATGTTCATATTTATTAGTTTTTGTCCTTTTGCTAAACAGGCCCTGTGTAATCTTTGATAATCGCTCAAGTTAGTGAAAAGGAGTTTGCACAGCCTTAATACTATTTGCTTATTAGTCTGTAACAAACCATAAAATTTGATATTTTCACCATGACTACCTCATGAAATTTGCTCACTTTGTCTCTGATTAAAGTACCAACACACTTATAATGCCAACACCTTTAAGAAGCATTTTTTAGGAGCCAAATGAATACCCTTTGTTTTCATTTGAGATATCCAAAAGAAACTGAGAATATTCTTCAACAACACAATCACGTACATGAGCTTTGCCTTGAGGAACTATGTCTAAAACCTCTTCAATCTCATCCTGCTAAGTGAACCATCAACAGATCTGATACCTCCCAGAGAGAAGCTTCTTAAGATAATGTCTATGCTGGAGATCCAAATTATGTGTTCAGCTGATGCTAAAACTTCCATTAAAATTTAGAATTTAGCAGTGGCTTGAGCGTGTAAAGCCCCAATTTAATCAAGTCTGGCTATACTTTGGCAACTATGAATTTGAACTAAAAGAGAGATAAATAAGCATCTACCTAGAATATCAGACCCATAGGTGGCCTTGGAGATTATTCCCTACAGCCTTTTTTTAAATGATTTTTTTTTAAGATTTACCTATTTATTTGAGGGGGGAGGGAGAAAGGAGAGAGTCCTAAGTAGACTCCACACTGAGTGGGGAGCCCACTGGGGAGGGGGGCTTGATCCCACCACCCTGATATTATGATCCAAGCCCAAACCAAGATTCGGACACTCAACCAACAGAGCCCCCCAGCTGTCCCTCCAGCCTTTATTTTTATAGTGAATTGCACAAGTTAGCTTTTGGCCAAGCACAGAGCCAAGAAATAAACCCAATGTTTTTGACTCAAGTTTTGTGCAGATATAAAAGCTATGAAACTCTGTTCTTTCCCTTTCCTGTACAAAAGGAAAGTAACTGACGTCAGGCAATATTTACCAACCAGATAACTTTTTTTATTTTTATTTATTTTTTTTAAAGATTTTTATTTATTTATTTGACAGAGAGAGATCACAAGCAGGCAGAGAGGCAGGCAGAGAGAGAGGAGGAAGCAGGCTCCCCGCTGAGCAGAGAGCCCGATGCGGGGCTCGATCCCAGGACCCTGAGACCACGACCTGAGCCGAAGGCAGCGGCTTAACCAACTGAGCTACCCAGGCGCCCCCAGATAACTTTTTTTAAAGCCCTGATGCTAAGGATGAAGTCTCGGTCTGCTTTATTCAGGGACTATACATAAATGTACAGTCAGGCCTTAAAATGCCACTTTCAGAGGGTCTTTTTGCAATCCTGGCAGGAGCTGCTACAGAGAAAGATCTATCTCTGCAACACTTTCCAGTCCAGTGGTCCCACGTGCTTAAGAAATGAGAGATTAAATTGCTACATCTTTATTGCATAGAAAAAGGCATTTTTCCTTCTCTTGCTTCTTTCACTAAACACAGGATTTCTCTCAGCAACGGCTGTCATACTCTGGGTGAACACATCTGTGCTTCACAGCTTACGACACCCCAGGGTGTGTTTCTCCCCACTCTGCTTTTATGGCTCACGGCACTCCGGGGGGGCAGCAAGTTCTTAATGGCTCTAGAAAGCACTGACAGTAATTTTTTACCACTTAAGACAGTTACTACCCCAGACGATGATTGCAAGTTAGGTGGTATTCTGTTCTTCTTCTACCTGCCTTATCCCAGATCATTTAATAACGCGTGGAGTATTACAGTGCTGATAGATGCACCTTCTGACCAGAGAGATGCCAATTTTCATACAAGCAAATGTACCTAAATGTTCATATATCATATTCAAATGTCATCGTTCGCTCAGTGTAGGTCAGGAGCCAAGCTAGAAGATTATGTAAGATATAAAAGGTAATGAAAAGTAGTACTTCCCCTCAAGATCTCGGTGGACATGACAATGATGCATAAGCCTAACAACAGAAACACATTCTTAGGAGGAAAAGAAAGCACCTGCTCTAATTACTGTTTGAGACTGACAGCATGACAAATTATTTTTTGTATGTTTCCATTTTATTATGTAATTCTATGGGGCAACTTCAATGATCACCCCTTCAGAGCCATTATATAAAATTGTATTTTTATGTGTCCAGATGCATGAACGAATGTTATTTGCGTGGATATGTATGTATACCTGTGCGTTTATATGTGGTACACGTTACTTAAATGCCCTGTGAGCATCTTTGCTCTTACTTATAAGTATACATTGACGACCAATAAATGTAAATTTTATGCCAATGGGCATATTTTGAAAATATTGAAGCCCTCCAATTTAAAAAGCCATTGAGCCTAAATGCTTAGTTATTCCAGTCACTTTCTTTTTCCTCATACCACACACTTTAGGAACATGAATAGGTCTGATAGTTGTGAATTTCTACCATGATACACCGAATTTGCAGAGAATCAACTCTGTGGCCAGGTTAGAATCGAATATGGTAACGTGCCCATCAAAACCAGAACAATGTGGGACTTTTCTGAAATTCACTGTAGTACCTAGTATCAGACATGTATTAATAGTAATAAATAATTTTTCATCTGATTGGTTGAGGAATTAGTTGAATAATGTAAATTGACTGAGGCTAAAAGAAAGGCTGGCAAATAAAGGAACACCAACAGATAAGGAGTGAATTTAATGGTTTCAAACCATTATATTAGGATGGCTGAAAAGTGTCTTTGGAATCTATACTATCTCTAGAGACTTGTAGAAGAAATAAAAGTAGCAAAATAAGAGAACAGTGAATTACCAAAGAGAGACCAGAAATCATAATTAATTCATGTTTGGAAATATTTCATGGATGGATCCCAGAAAAATAATATCCAACCTCATATTCACCAAAGTATGTCCTTTAATTCAGGAATTAAATAAGAATTAACAAAGTAAACACCTTTTCAACAACAACAAAAAAAAAACAAAATAAAAAAGTGGACCGCTTATCTCCTTGTTGGCAATCAAATAAAACAGAAGTTCTTGAGTGTTTTTAGCCATTTTGGAATTTGAAGCAAATATTGAGATGACCTATTTAAAACCCATATACGGGTGACCAGTTCTCAGTCTGAATTTATATATAATTCTTAGTCTGTCTCCATGAGCTTTGATCCTTTTTCTCTCTCTTCTATCCTTTTTATTCTTCTTCCCTGAACTTAGATGCCAGCGCTCCCTTACTTGACATGTATTACATTTCAAGAAAAAAAAAAGAAACAAACCCAATGACTGCACAGTGCTTGAACTCACAGACTAGTCCTGCAAGGAAAAATGTAACAGATACTGCTAGAAAGAAAAAAAAAAATACAAATTTTGTCAGACAACTGGTAGGACTGCTCTGTTTTCCACTTCGCTGACATAAAATCTTACTGGTGGTCCCACCGACCTGCGGCTTGTGCCTGGTGGGAACAGAGCCCGGGTGTGAGAGGAGGGGCTTGGCACTAGGGCTTCACGTAGATCACAGTAGCACAGGCAGACTGTGCTTTGTCCCTTCCCCTGGGGTCTAATATCCCTGGGCAAACAGCCAAGTGGCTATCTGCGTGATATAAGAATGGGTAAAGTGCTCATTAAGAATTTCTCCGTACTGGTTTTTCCCAGAGAGCACACAAGAGAGTTTTTCAATAGTACCGAGCCATATACGTGCTCTCTATCAATACAGCCCTGGTCACTTAGCGGCACTTTTGCAAGAATACTTCCCCTTTATGATCAATAAATTTCATAGAACTGGGTATTTTTACTTAAGGGACTTTTCCCAGTGAGAGAAATTCTATTCTTATCAGCTCCTTTTATGTATGTACATAAAGAGAGATGTTTGTGAGTCTCTAAAAAGTACCCTTGATCTTGCCTGATAGACTCTATCCTCCTCAGACTGAATAGGCTTTCAAGTGGGTGACTCTGTATTTGCAAATGAATGACAATATGTGTGCCAAATCATCTCCCCAGCCACAAAAGTAATAGGATGAGAGTTTTATTTCTGGAAGAGGATTTCAAAACAGGTCAGTTCTCATTTACTCCTCAGCAGGTGCTGCTAAAAAAACCAGAAAAAGTAAGACGTGGCCATTAAACACAGCAGACAAAACAATATGTACATCAATCAAAGCCTAGAAATAGGCTTTGAAATGTTATTTATTACCCATTGTCATCAAATATGCATTACTCTAATGATCGGCATATTATGAAGACAGGCATTTTAGAGATAAATTATAAGACGGACTAAAAGATTGCTATCATCTTGGCAAAGAAGGGTAGTTTAATTTTTTAAAATCATATAATTGTTATGGAAAGAATCTGTATAAATCAAACATTTCAGAGAGATAAAGATTTTTATCAGTTATGGGAACCCTCTCCACCTTTCCACACAAAATCAGATAAAGATGCACAAGAAAGTTAAATTATAGACTGTTAGTAGTCAAAAGCATGCTTTGTTCCTGAAGTTCTGCTCCATTTACTTGGTTGATATTGGTGTGAATAGATTAAAAGCACCAATATGAAAGAGACTCCCAACCCTGTTTTCAAAAGTATTTATAGGTTGGCACCTGGAGGTTTGTACTAGCTCTTGAAAAGTCAATACAGAAATCTAGTGTGTGTTCTTCTCTTCCTTCATTAGAGAAATTGACAGCTGAGAGGAGCCCTCTGGTCCTCTGACACCAGTACAAGCCATGTTAACAAATAGTTCTCATCAGAGGCAGCCACCGGCACCACAGCCTGAAATTCTCAACACTGCTTACAGGTAATGCTACACTGTTGCTACTCCTCTGTCCATTTAAAATGTTAAGTTAAACATCACAACTTGCCAGTGCTTTTCTCTTTTACAACCACTTCTGTGCTCAACATTCTGTGTGGCAAATTACATCCTTCTGCACGAGCCAAGTTTTTGATCTTATCCAGAGTCTGAAAATTGATGTGCATTTTGTTTCCATCAGCTAATGGCTAGAACTAATTGTTGAGAATTAACAGACTTTTTGCCTTGGATTTCAATCTTTACATCTTGCTCGGTTATGGGGTTTCTGACCTCTGAGTGAGCAGACAGTATCCAGACGTAGGATAGGAAGATGTTTAAGAGGGGATACAATGGGACAGTTATCAAGAGTCCCAATGGGACACTTTTGGTAAAGAAGGGAAGATGGGGGAAACTTCAAGACTGGACTAAAATCAAGAAAAGCAATTAAGGGCATCAGCACTGAAACGTCCAGTAAAAGGAACCAGAAAGAGAGAGAGAATAGGAAAAAATAAATAAATAAACAAGGGACTCATTGAGAAGGCACTAGGCTTTAAAAACGACCACGTTATGCATATGTGCAGTAAGGAAGAGCAGGACTTTAGCAAAAATAAAGTCAGTAGTTTTTCTTTTTGTTATCATTATTTAGTACACATGTCTTATATTGCAGTTCTAGATACTTTGAGTCTAAGTGTCTTGACAATCCAAGTAAGAATCAGATATTGATGAATGACCTGTAGACTAGTCTAAAACCCATTTGCTCATTCCCCAATGTCCTCTGTGTTATATTTTCATCATAGTTTCCTTGTTACTTAATTAAGTCTTCCATGAAGCCAAATGTAAATTGGAAGGAGCGCTGAAATTGGGTCATTAAGGTAACTTCTACGTAGAGGCAGTCTGCCAGAGTTGTAAAGGAAAAGCCAAAAATCCAAGATAAAAATAAAAAGGAGAAGGAAATTGATGCTTACTTTTTGGGACAAGAGAGTCCCTTTCCCCTAATAGGAAAGAGAAAAATTGAGAAAGCGAGGTAAAGTAAGACATCTAGCTACTTAGAAGACTGAGGGAGAATTAATATAAAATCAACAGAACCTATTCATAAATTAGCCATGGAGCTCAGAGGGTTCAAGGCAATTATATGAACATACATTGCCAGATTCCAGGCACCCTTATGACACATAGGATAATTAAGTATGCATCTAAGGAATGACATGGGTAAGTATATATTGTGATATAGTTATATTTATAGTGCAATAATTAATGAGTTATATATGAGGCAACTCGAGTAGTCAGGACCCCCATCTTACTCCCCATCCCGTAAAGTCAAATGCAGACCGTAAGCAGCCAGCATTATCGCCCCAGGCAAAACTCCAAAGGCTACTCTAAAGGAAGCAAAATCAATGTTGGACAAAGGTCACATTCATGGCAAACATCATTTCCCCTATTTCTTTTCTTGCTCAATAAAATGCTATTGCTGTTGACTTTAGGTTGTGGAATGGGGTCTGTAGTCTATTTCCTAGATCATGTAGCTCTACCTACCAAAGGAACCCTACAGAGAGCTCCTTAGAGAAAATATCTACAGAATCATCTTACTCTCCTGGTAGCTTAGAAAACCTTATCTTTCTTAAGTGTGAATGGAGAAACAGGAACGAAATGCCAGGTATGTGATGAAAACCAGAAGCATACAAGAGAAAGGATAAAATAAACAAAAATTTTCAGTGGCATTTTGAAAGGTTAAGAAAATAGGAAAAGCCTTTGAGAACACTGAATGTAACCACAGTGATCAGAGGAAGTATTATATTTATAAAACAAAAACATAAAGCTATGAACAAAGAACAATCTGAAATGATGATCTCAGAGATTAAACATATTATGATACAACTGAAGAGTGACTGGAAAGTAAGAATGAGGACATCTCCCAGAATACAGAGCATAAAAGGACAGTCAGGAAACATGAGAGAGATGAGGAATAAAACCATCTAGGTTTTCCATTGTGTAGAAGGAAAGAGCAAGAGAGTCAAGAGGGATATACATCAAAATAATAACAGAAAATAATTTCCTAGAGCTAAAGGAGGACACATCATCAGATTGATAATAAATAAGAAAAAGAGTCACCAAACAAATCCAAGAGGAACCACAACTGGTACATGAAACTGCAAAACACTAAGAATAAAAAGAAGATCCTAAAAGCTTCTTTATAGAATAAACTAACTGCCTTCAGAGGACAATGAGGCAATCTGACAACTGATGTTTGGTCAGTTCACTCGCTACAAAATACCACTAGTGCAGCAATGCCTGGAAAACAATATGGAGGTTCCTCAAAAAAGTAAAAATAGATCTACCACACAATCCAGCAATTCCATTTCTGGATATAAACCGAAGGAAATGAAAACAGGATATCAAAGAGAGATCTGCCCTGCGATGTTTGTGGCAGCATTATTCACAATGGCTAATATAAGGAACCAACCTAAGTGTCCATCAATAGATGAATGGGTAAAGAAGGTGTGATATAGATACACAATGGAATGGTATTCAGCCATGAAAAAGAAGGAAATCCGGCCATTTGCCAAAACATGGATGGACCTTGCAGACATTACACTAAATGAAATAAGTCAGATGGATATGTATGATATCACCTACATATGGAGTCTAAAAAAGCCAAACTCATAAAAACAGAGTAAAATAGTAGTTACAGGGGCTCGGGAGTAGGGGAACAAGAAAGATATTGTTTAAGGGTACAAACATGTAAACAGTAGTGACTAACTTCTAGAGATCCAATGCAAAGTACAGTGATTATAGACAATACTGTATAATATTCAAACTTGCTTAAAGACTATATCTTAATTATTCCCACCACAAAAAAGAAATGATAATTACATGATGTGACAGAGGTGCTATCTATCTTTACAAAGGCAACCACATCATAATATATTATTATATCAAATCAACATGTGCAACTTAATTAGCATCATGTTATATGTCAAATATATCTCGGTAAAAAGAGTTCAAAAGACATTAATACACGGGATGCTTGGGTCAGTTAAGTCAGTTAAGTGTTCGCCTTCAGCTCAGATCATAATCCCAGGGTCCTGGGATCAAGTCCCATATCAGGCTCCCTGCTCAGCGGGGAGCTGGCTTCTCCCTCTTCCCCTCCTGCCTGCTAGTGCTTGCTATCTCTCTCTCTTTCTCTCTCTCTCTGACAAATAAATAAATAAATGAAATTTTTAAAAAAGACATGAATGCAGCTCAGCAAAATAAAGAAATAAAAATGGCTTTTAAAATCTGAAATGATGCTCAATTTCATTCATAGTAATAAAAATGTATCATAACTAAAATTAGATGTCATTTTTTATATTTCAAATTGGCAGAACTGCAAAATCAGAGCAAAAAATGTTAGCAATGGTAGGAGAAAGTAGAAGTCCACATACAAATGGTATAGGGAAAAATTTAGCAAAATTTATCAAAATTACACTTCTAGGAATACATTCTGAAGACAGCATTTTTTGTATTAGATTGATATTTGTGAAAATATGAATATTTCATTATCTTTATCCAAAATTGGTAATTTCATATATTTCAACCTTATAATAACAAAAGACTAGAAAAAAATGTAAATGTTTATATATATGGCACTTGTGAAATAGCCATTCAATAAAATACTATGCAGTTGTAATTAAGAATCTGGAAGTCCTCCAAGATACAAGTGAAAATTTAAAAATATATATATATAAATAAAAATATGAAAAAAATGAAATGTGGCATAGTTTTAAACATTCAAGTGTAGGAAAAATAAAATTCATTTCATGTTGACATAACACAAAAATGCTGAAGAAAAGGAAAAGAGATAATATCTTCATGGTGCAAAATAAGATCGTATTTTTAAAATTCGATGCATCAAAAAAAACAGACTTAAGTCATCTTAAGTACACTTATTTGTGGAGCATAACAAATAACATGGAGGACATAGGGAGATGGAGAGGAGAAGGGAGTTGAGGAAAATTGGAAGGGAAGATGAACCATGAGAGACTATGGACTCCGAAAAACAGTCTGAAGGTTTTGAAGGGGTGGGGGGTGGGAGGTTGGGGGAGCCAGGTGGTGGGTATTATGGAGGGCACATATGGCATGGAGCACTGGGTGTGGTGCATAAACAATGAATTCTGCTAGCTGAAAAGAAATTTTTTTTAAAAGCACTTAAACAGTTACAAAAAGTTAAAAAAGTTACAAAAAGAACTAGAAAACTAAAAGTACTATAAATATGAAACCTAGAGAAAGAGGAAAGAAGGCAATACAAATGATTTATATCTTTACCTTCCACATCAGTGGTTACTAAATGTTGTCTAGTGCTTCTAAATGAAGGGAGGAGAAAAACACACACGTTTTCTTGAACTACAGAACTAAGCACCAGAAGAAGCTGCCTTTTAAGAATGGATCTCAGAGCAAGAAGGCAAGTAGAACTAGTATTTCTATTTTACCTGATTTTTACCAAATCCATGGACTACTTTGATTAAAAAAATCTTTGACCAAAGTTAATGAATGTAGGCAAAATTTCATATGACCCTTAATGTTTAAGATTCAAGCAGCAGAAACTGTACAGGATCTTGTCCACCACGAAGTTTCAATCAGTCAGTGTCTGGCAGGTAGTTGATGTTAATAAGTAAGACATAAAGAGCTCTTACAAATCTGTAAGAAGAGGACAGCACCCAAATAGAAAAAAAAAGAAGGTAAAGTAGATAAATAGATAGTTCAGAAAGTAATTACATGTAGTTAATAAATGTGTTTAATGTTTAATCTCATTAGTAGTGCAAGTTAAACCTACAGTGAGTTATCAATTTTCCCATGTGAAACTAGAGATCGTTTACAATAATGCATGCATGTACAGAACTTGTGGTAAAGCAGAACTCTCATACATAACCAACTGAAGCATAAATTAGTTAAAACAACTTTCTCAAAAACCTCAAGTACAAGCAAGAATCCTCACATATTTATACTTTTGATGGACTACCCTTATTTCTGGAAATCAATCTTAATAAAATAATCCAAGATACCATAAAACATTGATGCACGTGTTTCACAGACCTATTTAACAGAATAAAAATTGGCATCAATCTAAGTGATCAACACTAATATTTAAATAAATGATGTACATCCATATTAGAGGATATTATTTAATAATTAAAATGTCATTACAAAATGTATGTAATCAAACAGAAATGTCCGTGATGTGATAAATGAAAAAATCAGAATACAAAATGGTAGATAAATACCAATTTTGAGTGTGTGAGTAAATGGGTATGAGAAAACAGGAGAGATAAAACTATAATAATGTATTTCAAAATGTTAATAATGGTTATTTCTGGGTAAATGTATTACAAATATTTTTTTTCTTTTTTTCCATATTGTCTAATTTTTCTACATGGAAAGTTTATTTTTAGAATTAGAAGAAAACAACAAATATTACTTCATTAAAAGTTAATGGAGTTATGCTTCCAGTGATGAAGAGTAGCTTGTAATGGATGAAAACTGCAGATAAAATTATAAACACTGGACATAACTGAGAAAATAAGCGGTCAAAAGCAGAAAGAAACTGGAAGGGTCAACCTCTGAAATAGGAAAATGATAGGTTTGCATTTATCCAACTTTTCATGGGAGGCAAGTCCTCATGCTACACAGTGTGGGATGTCTGGACCTTAGGCAAAAGCCTGAGTCTTACTGGCTTAGCTTTGGGGCTGCCATATTACATAGATTATGTTAAAGGAAACTGTGGAAAGGCCAGAGTATGGGAAAGTCCAAAATGCTGCATTTTGCCCAAACCCTTGGCTGGCCCCTGATATACAAAAAGCGGACTCCTAACTGTCTAAGAGAAAGTGACAGACTATCAGAGATTTTAGCTGCTGCCACCCATAAGGGACCTAGCACATCGAGTTTGAGTCTAGCCAGGTTAATTCTTGATAAGACAACCATAAACACCCTTCAGGGGATGGCAGCAGAATTTAGTCATTGGAATGGTTTTATTCACCACGTTCTGTTTATAAATAAAAATTCCTAAATAAGAAAAACACCAAAAAATCGGATTCCGAGGGAAGTACTGTGGTATCAGTCATCAGGAATCAACTGAAACATACAGGTGTCATAATATAAAGAGGTTATTTTATTTTATTTTACTATAAATATGTTCAAAACAAAAAGATGGAGAATTTCAGCAGAGAGGGAAATCTACCAAACAATGGAGACTCAACAGTACCATATTTGAAATTTTAAAAGAAAAGAAACTGGGATCAAAACTTTTATATATCTAAATATATTTATATATATATATATATATATATATATATATATATAT
>NW_019154120.1:15201735-15354754 GCF_002288905.1 Enhydra lutris kenyoni | reverse complement strand
ATATATATATATATATACATATATGTATATATATATATACACACATACATATATATGTATATATTTTTATATATTTTATTATTATTACACAGTTTGAGAAAATTATTACACGGTTTGAGAAAATCGGTAAAGCACCAGCAAAATAAATACAAAGAAAACCATACTAGAGCTTATCATAGTCAACTGCAGACATCCAGAAAAGAGATGATACATTATACACAGGATAACAATAATAGAAAGAATGGCTGACTTGCCTTCAGAAAGAACAAGGGGTATTTATTTGAACGTTCATTAAAATGTTATTGAATCGTGCACTTGAGATGTGAGCATTTCACTCTAAAACACTATAAATGGATGTTGAATCTAGTTTGTAGGTTTGTTTTTTTTCATAGTGGTATGAATTAGCAATTTTAATACTGTATGCCATATACTCTAGCTTGAGCAGAACTCTAACTATATTGACAATATGGGAAGCTAGGTTTCTCCTAGCTTTGGAGAAGAAAGTTACAAATATGGAAAGAGGAAAGACTAGAATGCACTCTGCATGCTGGACTGGAATTAGAAATATGAGCATGAACATGTAAATACAGATACAGAAATAAATAAAATCTATACATATATGTGTGTGCATATACATATATACATGTGTGTTTATGCAGATATAGTTGTCTATGTTATACGTCCATGTATGTGTGAATTTGTGTGGAGGTGTGCATGTATAAATCCCCACACATATATTTCCTAGGCTACTTGATAAAAGGACCTAGAAAAAAATGACCCATCAGTAGTACTGAACATACCTAATACCCAAAGTCTAGTCTCTAAAGACCATTACCCACTAAAAGAGCAGATGTTTTTGCAGAAAAGCCTAGGATATCTTGTGCATCATAAAGAAAGGAAGAACTAAAGTAATGCTAGCGACAAACCAAAAGAATACAGGTCAGTTTGAAAGAGATCCCACTGGCCAAATTTTGAACAATTTGAATGTTAAAATAAATACTGATGGAAATGTCTTATATCCAATTGGATCAAATAAAAATCCATTAGTTTATTTGATATAAATATATCAGAGTACATACGTAGATGGGGAATGACGGGGAAGTTCTTCCTCATAGTAGAACTCATAAATATAGAAGGATGCTTAAACTAGGACAAAAAATTCATGGAAAGCAGTGTATTTGTATCAGTCTCAAAATATGTCCCTCTCAAACTGCTCATTCATTTCAAAGGAGAAAATGGTAAACTTGGCAGAGACCACCTTAACCATGTGATAGACCCCAACAGCACACAACTGATATGATACATTGAGAAGACACAAGACGCTTTTGGTAGTCCTACTAAACACACATCACATAGGGGTGCCTGTGTGGCTCAGTCAGTTAAGTGTCTGTGATCGGCTCAGGTCATGATCCCGGGGTCCTGGGATTGAGCCCCACGTCAGGCTCCCTCCTCAGTGGGGAGCCTGCTTCTCCCTCTCCCTCTGCCTGCTGCTCTGCCTACTTGTGCTTTCTTTCTCTCTCTCTCTGCCAAGTAAACAAGTAAATAAATAAATAAATAAATAAAATCTTAAAAAAAAAAAGCATCACATCAATCTCATTATAAAGAAATACCAGATAAATCCAAAACTGAGAAACATTCTACAAAATAATTTGTCAGTGCTATTTAGAAATATCAAGGTCAAAAGAGACAAGGAAACAATAAAGAACTGCTCCACATAAAGACTAGAGATACAAGAAGTGAAGGAAATGCATGATCCTGTACTGAATTCTAGACCAGCAGGAAACAGGAAATAGCTATACAGGACTTTATTGGGGCAATTGATGAGATCTAATATGGAATATAGATTATATTATGTTGCTATTGTATTTCCCAGGTTTTATCATTGTACTGTGGTTATGAAAGAGAATGTCTTTGCTCCTAGGAAAAATCATACTTACTTATGGTTAGGCAGCTACATATCCAATTTGCTCTCCTATGGTTTGGAAAGTGCTGTGTTTACATATATACATGGGTCAAATATATATGTACCCAATAATCTGTATTTGTGAATTCCCCCACTCATTAAATGTATTTGTAACCTTAAAATCAATACAGTGCTTTAGTGATCATTTGCAGACAGAGACAAGGCAGCACAAAATTTGAGTCTCTTGACTTGCATGTTCCCAGCTGAGGCAGGAACAGACACCCTGGGCCTTCTTTCGGCTCTCATCTTGTAAACAAGTGTCCTTTCTACGGTCTATTTTATTGGCATGGTTTTTTTGTACTTTTGTGTTTAGTGATTTTGATATTTAAAATGACCCTCCACTGTACAGCAGAAGTGCCGTCTAGTGTTCCTAAGCTCAAGAAAACTGTAATGTGTCTTCCAGAAAAATACATGCATTAAATAAGCTTCCTTCAGGCATGAGTGATAGTGCTGTTGGTCACAGGTTCTATACTAATGAATCGACATTGTCAATTACATTACCTTGTTAATAAATGAAATGTCTTAATAATATTATTTATTACTTATATATTAAATAAGGTATCTTTAAACAAAAGCACACATAAAACAAAGTTATGTATGATCACTTGCTAAAAAAAAAAAAAAAAAAAAAAAAAGCTTGTGATCCAAGACTCACAGGAACCTAATCCCATATTTCCTCTAAGAGCAATGGTTCCAGATTCACTCACTCAGTGTTCACAGTGACTTTATAGAACATGACTACTACAAATAACGGCAATTCACTATACATAAATGATAGCTGGATAGATGTAAATATAGATACATAATTGGCTATATATCTACATATAGATACACAATAAAAAATAACAGTTGTTGCTGAATCTAGTGTAAAGGTATATGGCAATTCCTCTTACTATTCTTGCAACTTTTCTGCAAGTGTAAAATGTTATCAAAATAAAAATTTCCCAAAATGCATAACAGATGATAAATTATTATAAGATGCTCTTCCCTACAAGACACGCCAATTGGTTTCTCTCTGCCTAGAAATCTGAAATCATATGGGAATGCAGTCTTCTGTGTGGTATTTTTGGACAACGAGAGAGAAAGAGAGATAGAGAGAGAGAGAGGCTGGTTTAATAAAATACAGGCATTAGTGGATATATGTTGCTCATGCAGTAAAGATAAAGTAACTGAAAGACACATAAGAGAAGCAATGACTTTTTTAGAAGCTCATGGAATGTGTAGTCTGCACAAGACCTAGTAGGTAGCAGCACAGAAAATGACACTGGCCTTCAAGAGACTATGGTTCTTTGAGGATCTACCAAAAAAAAAAGTGTGTGGGGGGGTAGAAAGTCACAGGAAAAAGACTCAGGTCTTCAGGATGACAGGCAGTTTGGGGTTCTCTTTAAAGTACACGTAAAATTAGCTTTTCCCTATTGAAGTAAACTGGCTAAGAATGGAAAAGTTCTGTTTTGCCAAAAGGGGCTCTCTTCACTCATTCCTCCTTTCATTCCTGGTTGGCAACCATTAAAGTACCCATCACAAAGAGTCTGCGGATTTTACTTTTAATTAAAATATGTCCCTTATATTATGGAGCCATTAGCTCCTGACATTAGATTTTACCACTCGTTTCTAATATTAATAGATCTAGGCTCTTAGCACTTTGAGTAATAATTTTAACATTAAGACTCATCTTTTTCAAAATGAAATACCTATCCTTAAAAAACTCAGTTTTACAGTTGCACACATACATATGTATGTAGTTTCTATAATGCCAAACATGTGACTTTAAAAAACCAAACCCAATACTTTTGTTGTTTTCAATGTTTTTATTCATTGTTTTCACTTTAACTGATTATTTTAATAGAAAAAGCTCAGATAATTTCACACATACTGATTTTCCCAACCAAGCCTTGGAGGAAACAAAATAATAAAGAAAAATAATAAAAAATTAATAAAGTCACTCAACTTATCCATTTAAATGAAAAGATAATGATTTTCTTGAGACCATAGTGTTAATAATGCAATTAAATGAAAGACACAGGACTTAGGACTATTCTGCTCAACAAGTGTTTATTAACACTTACTACATACTAGAAGGCCCCTGTCTTCAAGGAGCTCCACCACATACACACATATACACACAATTATACATCCAATCATGGCCAATTATATCCTAGCTGGCAGAGGTTGTAGTGCATATTGGGGGGAAAAAACTATTTATTGATCACCTACAATACACTAACCTATGATAGCTCACGTCATCTTTATAAAAACCTCATGATGTCACATCTTACAGATAAGTTTTGAGATTCAGAGACGTGAAATCACCTGCTCATGGTAGGCAGCAGAGCTGAGAGTCAAACCCCTTCCTACTTCTAATACCTGTTTATATCTTTGTTTTATTTTTTTTAAAGATAAGCCATTAAAGCACAGATAAAGGAGTAATCCATTCTACCTTGATGACTTAAAGAAGGTTTTCAAAAAGAAGAGGCATGGAGTCTGTCTTTAAAAATTATTGTAATGAGCAGGCTCCCAGCAAGGTAAATGATTATGGGATGTTGGATCTGCATTCCTGAGGAAGACTCGACCTGCCAGTGTAATCTGGTGGACTGTGGATAATTCAAAGTTGATTTGGAGGCTCTAGCTTTCGTGATATCATTCATTAAAGTATGAACCACAAAATGAAAAGTCTGTAGCACAGTAACTCACTAAAGTGAGTAACTCACAACCAATTACTATATCAAGACATTATCTTTACCTGACATTAAGGGTAAGTGAGATAATAATTGGGCACAAGAGAAAAATAAGAAAATTATGTTTTTATAGGCCAAAATATGTGTAAACCCTTGGGATTATTTGAAAACCCTATAATGAAATGATTTATCTGTAAAGGTGAAGAAAAGTATTTTTCAACACGATATTTTTAGCCAAAATTGTTTAGTTTTTGTTTGTTCATTTATTCCTACTGCATGCTGGGAAAAATGTCAGCAATTAATTAATGTCTTCTGAAGTTGCAGTCTTTCTGAACTGCAAGAAAATAAAATGGGAAACATTTTGAGCCAAATAGCACATTAATGTGCCCCTAGATTTCAAACCCATGATTGTTTAAGATACCTGAAGATGTCCCAATGGGGTGTTCAAATTCTTCTAGATGCTCCCAAAATAATCCCTTCTGACCCCAAGTTAATTGTCAATCTTCAGAGGCTGGCTCTTGCCAAGAAGAGCTGGGGGTGACATGGGAACAGAGACTCCCACCTGAGGACTAATACACCAGCGTCTGTTAAGCTGGGATCCAATATCCCAGGTGTCTTTCCACCTCCTGTTGCTCGGACAACTTCCCATTTGATAGAGTGGAACCAAGGGGGAGAAAATTTTTAAAAAAAGAGAACATGAAACGTACTAAGGCAAAAATAGTATAAAATGACTATTCTAAATCAGTCTCATATTTTATTTAAAGTGTCATTCTTTAACCTAGAGAAGTAACAAGTAGTGTTTGGGAGTACAGGAGATAATATTATTGCCTTCCCCCCAAAGAGTAATCTTACATGATTAGGTGAAGAATCCCAGATATCTCTATTCTTTCTTCCTGAAGCCTCTACAGCCTCTTGAAATAATAAATTCTGTGGCTTTTCTGTCTACAGTATAAAGCAGCACTTTCTTGTCATTCTCTAAAATTTACTCTCCTAGGTTTCAAGAGATGCCTCTTAGATTTAATATTCCAAGAACCATGAAAGCCCACATTCACCTGACACTTGGACTTCAGTTACATGATCATGTGAACTTTCAACCTACATCTATTCAGGTTTGAATCTTAATTATTTTGCTTTCAGTAATGACTCTATCATTTACCAGGTATGTGACCTTGGGCTAGCTACAATGATTTGTCCATGTCTCAGTTCCTTCATCTTTAAATACATCTTAATAGGATCTATCTTGGGATTATTGCAAAAATTAAATTATTCAATGCATAGAAAGACTTTAGATTAATGCCTGATTTCTATGATAAGTTTTCAATAATTCTTAACTATTATTTTCATTGTGGACATAGACAATGTTTAGATTTTATTGTCTGAAGTTAACGATGCCTAACTCTAGGGTGAAGAAATAGAAGAAGTGGGAGGGAATATGAGAAGAGTGAACTTGAAATTATATCTAGCTAATAATAACAATAATACCACCTCATATTTACATAGGGCTTACCATTTATTTGGGCACTGTTTAAAGAGTTTTACATATATTAAGTCATTTGGTTTTACAACTTTATAAGGATATACTGCCAGCATCATCACCATTTTACAAATGAGGAAACAGAGGCAGCAGCAACTTGCCTAATATTACACAGCTAGTAAGTGGCAGAGCTGGGATGATCCCAGGAGGTCTGCGGACAGATTCTACGTCCTTACCTATCATGTAATATTATATCCATAATGGTTGCTGAATAAATGTTAGCTATTATTTTATTAGTCTTATTACAAATGTTGCTACTTCCATTGTTGTTGACCCTCATCCTTTTATAGAAAAATCCAGCTCCGGATGACAACAGCTGAGAAGATGAGGCAGAGTATACCCTTTCACAGCATCATGAGCGTTGAAAAAGCAGGAAGCTGGGTCTCACCGAACAGAGTCCCTGACGTTGGGAGGGTTAATTACAGACAGGAAATCCAACCTAGTGTAGCTCTGATCTTGATCGGGTGTATGTGTTCACACACTCACTGGCAAAATGGTCAGAGGAATCCTAACTTTTCAGTAAATGGCTCTGAACTCTCAGGTAAAACTATAGATAAATAAATAATAAAACTATAGATAAATAAGATGTGGCTGGGGGAGAACACGCAAAGAATATATAGATCAGGGCAGCAGAGTGATTGAGTAGGAAACATCGATGGGGAAAAAATGACACTTCTATGAACCCCTAAGAAAGTCTAAACTAGTTTAAGGTAGTGCATGAAACATACCATTTAAGTTGGATAAAGAGGTGGTGTAGTACAGAGGTCAGCAAACACAGCCTGACACCTATTTCTGACAGTTCTAGGAGCTAAGAATGATCTTTACCTTTTTGAACAGTTAAAAAAAAAAAAAAAAAAGAAGGAATGTAAGAATATGTTTTATAACACATGAAAATTACATGAAATTCAAATTTCAGTTTCCATAAATAACATTTTATTGGAACACAGCCAACCCATTTGTTTATGTATTGTCTACATCTGCTTTCTCACTACCCAAGCAGAAATGAGTGGTTCCCGCAGAGACCATATGGCCCACGGTCTAAATGTTTCCTGTCTGGCCCTTACAGAAAAAAAATTTTGTCAACCGCTGGCATAGAAATGGAAAATAACTTAGTTTCTGCCAAAAAATATTAAGTACTGTCACATGAATAAAATATTGCTACTTTACTCTTACCTCAGATTTCCTCACCTATAAAATGAGAGAGTTGCCATTGGTCATAGTGGAGGTCAAGCTAACCCCTCAGGAACACTGGAATCGGCTAAGGAGCCATTGTCGAAGGGCAGGAGAAAGAAGTCGGTCGACAGGGAAGACTTTTGCTCTCCTATATTTGTGCTTCTTCAACCAGAACCATGACTCTGGGATCTGATTTTCTAAAGAACAGTTCTGAAAAACAAACTGCAGTACCAAAAATAAAAACCAGATTTTACCACTCCTGAAAGGGCCTCCAGGTTGTAGATAGGCCCCATTCTGCCCTCCAGCTTTCCTGTCTTGTCCCATGCCCACAACGGGCAACTCTCTGGGTTTTCACTTGTCAAGGCCTGTCCTAGATTAGAGCAGGCAGGTTCACTATCTCCACTGTAAAATCTACAGGTTCATCAGTTAACATTTTTAACCTTTTAATTCACAGCTTTGGGTCTATACTACTTTGGGTAGAATCTTGTGCCTTGAAAATACTGAGAATAAGCTATTGTTTAGGTTACCCTAGGCTTTCAAATTTCTAAATGCAACAGTAAGAAATAGTGGATAGTCCCTTGAATAGAATGAAAGAGAAGAAAAAGGGACTAAACCACTGAAGAAGTCCCTGAAATTCAACCCTCTTATGCAAAAAGAAGTGAAAGATTCCCTCAACAAAGTTGGGGAAGAGAAATTGCATGACATTGAATAACCATTTACCAACCCCTCCACCCCATTTTTTTTTTTTAACCTTGCATTGATCTTTTGATAGAACCATCAGGTGACTGGTTGTTTGCTTCAATGACATAATAGCCTTTCATAAATTCCATTTGTTTCTGGAGGTTATTCAAGAATGGGGCATCTTCTGGCTCTCTGTAGATGAGTATCGTCTTATTGGGTGATAAAAGATACTGAGATACATTTTCTTCCTCCTCTTAGTGATTTTGCATTTAGGAACCCTACTAATGTTATTTTTACAGACTTATTTCCACTTAGAGATGGCAAAAATGCAACTTTATGGATCAAAGAGAAACGCTTAACATGGCTTATAAAAAATGTATAGGACTTCGCCAACATCAAAAAACTCTTCGAATACTACAGCTTGGTAGGCTAAGTGTAAATGAAATGGAAACATGCTCCAAACATACCTGAATTTAAAAATTAAAAGAGAAAAAGACTCCAAGCAAAATGTACCATGATCTCGAAAAGCCCTACTCATTTAGGAAGTTATTAGAAACATTTTGCTAAATATACCACAACTAGGACTTCTTGTCCCTTTGGAATTGTTCGGGGGTGGGGGGTGTCTGAATGTGAAGATAACACACAGTATTCTTGATGCCATGGTTTTAAATTGAAATAGTCTGTTATGCTTCCTTTCTGATGCTCCCATGTGCTCTTGCTCTGAGCTGTTAAACTCTGGCCATGGCAGAAGCAGCTGCATTGCACTGGGGTGTGAAATTATCCTTAAGCATATTTGGTGGAAGAGTTAAGTTTATTCATTGTCATCACAAAAGTAATTGCAAGGACAATGAAGCAATCGTGCAGCCTGGTGGTGTTTGGATAAAAGAAGATTTCTTTTGTTTTTCTCTCTGTAAATACATATTCTGCGACAACATTTAGAAAATTTTTTTTATTAAAACTTTTTTAGCAAAAATGCAGAGCATTAAGAGAATATAAAATATTCTTTCTTTTCTTAAGATTTTATTTATTTATTTATTTGAGAGACAGGAGAGCAGGGGGAGGGGCAGAGAGACCAAGAGAGTCTTATGCAGACTCCCTGCTGAGCGCAGAAACACGGGGCTCCATCCCACAATCCTGAGATCATGACCTGAGCCAAAATCAAGAGTCAGATGTTTGACAAACTGAGCCACCCAGGAGGCCCTAGAATATTCTTTCAATTTCACTTTCTCTCTTCCTCCATCTCCCATTCTTTATTTCTAAAAATTGACCAGGGTGCTCCCATCTCACTAGGCTTTTCAGAAACACCTCTTTTAAGCATTCTTCAGAGAATAGCATTATAGTCATTTGAATTGTGGCATAATTTAAAAGGAAATGGAAGGAAGGCAGCATGTAGACTGTAACAAATGGTTACGGAACTACCACTATCATTATTCCACCAAGAGGTAGAATTCAGCAGTCCACTGACAGTAGTACAAGTGTGGGGTTGACCAGGAGTTTGATACAGAAATTAAAACAATGGAATAGCCTCTTGAATGAAAATTTTCCTTCTCTACAAAGCAAGAATAATTACACAGAAGTGAACTGATTTCTCTAAGAGAATTGGGAAGCCTTTTCTCTCCCCTTATCTTTCCCCTTAGTGAGAGTTTTCTATTTAATAGCATGCTTTAACAGCACAAGTAGGAGGAAGCCAAGACTGAGGGAAAGGCACCTTCATCCTGACCCAGTCTCAGGTTCCTGGTTTTCTTTTCTCACCTATGGTAATTATAACTGCCCTGGTCCTCTTGATTTTAACCTGCTTTTATTTTGTGTTACAGTTTTCTCTTGACACCTTTATTTAAATGTATGTAAATATATGTAAATTGACTATTTCAAATCTCTGGGCAAAGCCTCTATGCACTCAACTGCCCCCCACATACACACACACATCCCACAACAGCCCTGAGTTAGAAATGTTATTGGCTCCATTTTGGAGGAAAGAGACCCCACAAGATTAACCAACTTGCTTAAGTGGCCCAACCAGTGTTGACCAGTCTGACTTGAAAGCCTATAAAGGCTCTTCTAAAACAGTGTGTTTCACAGAACTTGAGGCTATACTGAGGGGCTTCAGAATTCTCTACGATCTTTTCATATTTTTTTATAATAAAAACGTTGACAACATACGTTCTCCATACACATCCAATAAATTTATGTCCAGCATATCACAGATTACCTGGATGAAAAAGTTAAAATGAAGCATGGCCACACTTTTAGGATTCACATCACACTCCTTTACAGCTCATGCTCTGTGTGGTAGCCAAATTTTTTAAAAAAGTAATCCTACACAAAACCCTCCAGTGATTTACTACTGCCATTCAAAGAAAGTCAAAACTCCTTGCCTCACTTCGTGAGACTCCACGTGATCTACTTTTCCAGCGTGGCATTTCACCTCTTCTCCCCCTCACTCTGGCCCCTCTCCATAACTCCTGGAGGGGAAGTTTCTCTTCTGATTCTTTTTTTCTCCTATACCTATAACAACACTTCAAAACATAGGACAGGTACTCACAAAACAAATACCTTTGGACAACAGAATGCTTACACTGGTAAATAGAAAATACTATTCTAATTGTTGAGAGCTTCGAAAAAGAAAAAAAAAGAACAAAAAACAAAAAACAGGTAGACCGAATAAGTAAATGATGTCATAAATCATGAAAAGGCCAAATCAGACATTATACTAACTGGATGAACATTTTTCAGGAGCTTAAATTTAAAAGGATGAAAAATGTGGGTCTTCCCAACCCAGTCACTGCGATATGACATGTTGAAGAAGGATCCTGCCATAGTCACAATGCAAATATCACTTTAATTTCTTTAAAATAGCACCATTAATCACATTAAGTTAAAGTTGTTAATTTCAATTTGTTCTTATAGTTTGAGTTCTACTTGAATTCAAATTACAATTTTACAGTATTATGTACATTTATGCTTGTTTTAGAAGTTATATAATTGACGTACGCATTTATATATTAATATCTACATACTGTTCAAAAGAAACAACAGGCCCAAGGAGTCAACTGTGCTAAGCCCCAGGTCAGCAAACCAAGACTTAATACCTTACCTAAATGCAGTTTCAGCCCCTCTCAGGAATGTAATCCTAACAGGTCACTCTGGAATTTCCTGGTAAGCATTAGTGAGGTAATCTGCCTGCCAGACCTCTTTCATTCCCTAAAGGACAATGACCTTGCCTGAAACAACCTGCTCTTTCCTATAGAAGTCGTCCCTTTTTGTACAACTCCTCGGAGCTCCTTTCTATCTGCTAGGTGAGATGCTGCCTGATTCAGGAATCACTGACTGAAGCCAACTAGATCCATTTATTCAGTTGACTTTTATTTTCTAGCAATATAGATACAAATGTTAATTTACGTATAAATTATAAATTTATAAGCTACATAAACATAATGAGCTTCCACCCAGTTTCTTAAAATACAAACTAGCATTATTAAACAAAAAAATTTAAATGGGTCCCTATAATACTCAAGCCTGGGAAACACTTTTATTCCATGCTGTCTCCCACTTCACATCTCTAAAATATCCTTTGAAATCTATTGTTTTTTATTAAATATTCAATATGAAGTGTGATTTAAAAATACAGCACAAAAACTCTTGAAAAGAATGACTTCAGTATGTCTTAAAGAGTTTATCAAAGAGTTTATATTATCCTTCAAAAGCAATTTATGATAAACATCCCGGCAGGGAGAAACTTTGCACAATGGATTCAATCAGTGGTTCTCAAAGCATGGGACTGGCAGCAATAGCATCTCCTGGGAACTTGCCAGAAATGCACATCCTCAGCCTCCATCCCAGACCTAATATACCTGAAAACTTACTGGTGGGACCCACCTAAGTGCACCCTAGTATGTCTCCACCCCCTCGTGATTCTAATGCCCCCTAACCTTGACACCACTACAGGAGATACTGACTCGGATAATATTAAGACTTTAGCTAAGCCATAGAGAAATAGCTTCCCCCGAAAAGGGCTTACTTTCAGTGGCTTTCTATTTTCATTTATAAAATGTGTTTCCCTTTAATGTACATCGGATCTTTCTAGTTTTCTTCCTTCCTTCCGTTTTCTTCTAATTCTACTTATAGGCCACAAAGGTCAATGCCAGTCAAACAGTCAAAATATTGTTTGGCTAAACAAGGCTGTGTTTACAAGATTTCAAATCAAGCAGTAAACTGATCATCAAATTCAATCAAACACAAAAATGAAAAATGAAGCTACTCATTTCACCTGTTTGCCTCTGCTCCCAGCATAAGGAGAGAGGAAGCCTCGCTTAGGATTCCATATCCGATAATCCTATTCTACACAACCGTCTCAGACATGAGGTCTGCAAAGTGCCCCACAAGCCGCTGTGTGGTTTAGGAATCTGTATTTTGAGCCTCAAACTCCGGCCACCACGCTGCCATCATTTTTATTGGTTATGCCCTCTAGAACTCTGAAGTCTGTAATTCTCCGAGAACAGGCATCTTTAAAGCCAGGAAGCTTCCAGAGGGAATGAGTTGCATTAAACTTGCAAATTCATTTATCTTGAATTAGTCTGGAGGAGAAATGGAAATGCAGTTTCCTTGAGAAAGATCAGAAAAAGGCCAATTATCCCTCTTCAAGTTACCATTTAAAATAATAAATTGTTTCCCCACCAATTTCCTCATTGGCCCCGGAGCATGTTTTGGTATTGTTGCAAACAACAACAGAGAGTCTCTTCTCTAAAGAAAGACGCTGTATGGAGCAACAAGCTCTCCAGGAGAACAAAACAACTGGTTGTTTATCTCAGAGGCTGGGTCCTTCAGCAGCGGGGGGTCTTGGCACGGAGGAACGCTTTTCACACCAGGTCTCCAGACAAAATTACCAGCTGGGAGAGGAAAGTGGCCCCTGTTGTGTGCTGGATCACAACACAGCTAGAAAGCTGAAGCAGCCTCTCCAAGGAAACTGCTTTTGTTGGGAAGTCATTGCAGAAGGGGAGGACGTTGAAAAGAAGAAAGGAAAATTAGATCCAAAAGAAAATGCATCATGTCTTCCCCAGACACACTCATATTGTGTGATGTGTGTCCCTCTTCTGGGCTCTGACCTCTTTAACTATAAAAAAGGCCCTGTGTCCTCGAATTCCAAGAATTTGTGAATCCGAGAGCTAGAAAGCAGCCCTCTGACTCATCTTTCCTGAGCTGGTAGCGGTTGGAAGAATCAGGGCTTACTTGTTCATTGAAACTGTGGTTAACGTGTTTGTCTGTGTTAGGATCACTCTTTCCTTTCTCCATCCCTAGGACAAGTTATCCAGAAGCCATAAATTCATTTCAGGATTCATGAATTCAAAACCTATTATGAGTTCAAAAGGTTTTCTTGGAACCAAAATCTATAAGAAGTCCAATCATGGTGGAAAAACCTATATTCTTTTTCTAAGGAAAAAAGTTGTAACAAACAAGATAATTGGCGACGGTATTTGTAAGGGGGTAAGATAGAGTTCAAGGCTACCCTATGAGAAATACAAACAAATTAGCCACCTATGTCTTAAAGGGTTGAAATGGTCAACACACATTTTCATAGAGAAGAAAAGTAACTGAAATTTCTGCTCTTTGGTGGTTTATATGTAAACTCAAGAAAGAATGTTTCGTAAAGAATCCGTAAAAGCTGAAAACTTATTTTTGGTAGTTATTTTAACGTGACCACATCAGAGCCTCCAAAAGTACAAGTGGCATCACTTACAGCATAGAAAAAGCACAGGCCTGGGGCCAGCAAAACTCTATTATCTTTGTGGTGGGTATTTGGGTAAGCAACAATGTCTCTCATAGCTCTCTCTAGGATTGATTCAGTTGATATTTACTTAGTTAAGTGCTTACTCTGAGCCATTGCTAGGTTTTTGGCCCACAGAGAGGAACAGCAAGGAGGCCGGGACAGCTAGAGGCGAATGAATGAGAAAGGGGAGAGAAGGACAGAGATCTAAGGCTGGGCCAGGCCATGTGGTAGGACCCTGATGTCACCATTCAGCTTATTCCTGCCTTGGAAGGATTCCATGAGGGGAGGGACAGAACTGCTCTGCCTGCTCTGAGGGGCGGGGAAATCAGTTAGGAGGCAGTTGGGATCTCTGGGTGAGTGATAATGTTGTCATGAATGTGGGCAAGTGCTCACTAGATGTACTTTGAAGACAGAGCCAGTGTAATGTGCTGATGGTCTCAATAATGAGTGAGAGAAAAAGAAGGCAGAGGTAACTCCGAGACTTCTGGCCTGAGCACATGGCAAAAATAAAGCAGTCGTTAACTGAGCCTGTGAAAGGAGGAGGTTAGGGTGAGGGAAAAGATGAAATATCAGAAGCCCAGCTTCAAGAGATTAAATTTAAAATTCCTGCGAGACATCTTAAATTGATCTGGTACCTAGAAATACAGGAAAAAGGTGTCTACGGATTAAGTCTAGTGGGATTCCATCATTAGAGATCAGGACAGGAGAAGACAGGGAAAAAAGAGAGAAAGAGAAGAAACAGCTGAAGAATATGAAAAAAAATTCGGAGGGTTTTTTTGGAATTCGGGGGAAGGAAGTTTTTCTAGAAGAGAATAATGCAGGGCGCTCGGGTGGCTCAGTCAGTTAAGCGTCTGACTTCAGCTCAGGTCATGATCTCAGGGTCCTTGGATTGAGCCTCCCTATATCAGGCTCTGTATGCAGCAGGGAGTCTGCTTGTCCCTCTCCCTCTGCCCCTGCCCCTCCCCTACCTCATAATCACACTCTCTCTTTCAAATAAATAAATACAATCTTAAAAAAAGAGAGAGAGACGGGATGCCTGGGTGGCTCAGTTGGTTAAGCTTCTGCCTTCGGCTCAGGTCATGATCCCAGGGTCCTGGGATAGAGTCCCACATCCGGCTCCTTGCTCAGCGGGGAGCCTGCTTCTCTCTCTGCCTCTGCCTGCTTGTGCTCGCTCTCTCTCTCTCTCACAAATAAATAAATAAAATACTTTTTAAAAAAGAGAGAGAGAGAGAGAATAATGCACTGTGTCAAATGCTTCTGAGGTCAAGTCAGTGGAGATGAGAACCAAGTACCAGATTTAGCAATGTGAACACCATCACACACTGATCTTCCAGGGTCAATCCTTGATAAGAGTGCTCTCAGCAAGGTGGGAAAATGACAGCCTCATCGGAATGGTTTCAAGAGAAAAAGAAAGAAATTAGAGTCAGCCAAGTGTAGAAATCTCATCCAAAGAGTTTTGCCATAAAAGGAAAGAGTGAGGGGTGATTGGCTCAGTTGGTAAAGTATGTGACTCCTGATCTTGGGGTCATGAGTTCAAGTCCCACAATGGGCCTCAAGCTTACTTTAAAAAAAAAAAAAAAAAAAGGAAACCGTGAAATGGGGTAAGTTGTAAGAGGAATGTTGAGTTAAGGGAAGATGTTAAAATTTGCCTTAAGAGTGGGGAAATAACAGCATGTTGTAGGCTAATGGAAATTATTCAATTAGAGGGGAGGAATTCCTGATGTAGGAGAGAGAAATGAGAATTGCTGGACTGATACCTTTGAGTAGCCTGAGCTGGGAACAGGACCAGTTACTCAGAGGATTGGCAGAGAAAGCAGAGTGTGTATACATTGTTACAGAGTGAAAATGGGAGAAAAGAGGGGAAAATAGGACATAGTCATCAGCAGAGTAAAAGAGTGAACACGTTGAACAAAACACAGCACTGACAACGGGCAGCATTCAGGCTCACCAAGGCCCATGACGTTCTCCAGTGATGTCCGACCGCTCGTGCGCAGGGGCAGAACGGGGGATGAGTGGTAGCCAAGGAAGTTGGCCAAACAGGTGCAACGAGGTGAGGGTAGGGGCAGGGGAGATGAGAGTTTATGCAAGAGAGTGATCAGAATGACTGAGCATTGAGTATGAGCCGGATAAAGAAGGAAGCGAGGACACGAGGTGGGTGAAGGACTGCAGAAAGGGGGTTTGAAGGCGGCCGTAGATGTATTAAGGAAGGATAATACATACATTGAGATTAACCCTGGATGTTTGCAGGGAGAACACCTGGTCTGGGGATGTCAGTGGGAACCAAGGAGGGCTCCTCCCTCAGCCTCTGACCCAGGGACAATCTTTCTAAGGGAGAAAATAGCTACCCCTTGACAGGATTTCATGACTAAAGCACCATGGAAGAGCCAGGGTCCCACTAAAATAAGAAGGTGAAGGAAGCAGTCACAGCAGAGACTGAGGATATAGGGGATGTTTAGAGGTCAAATGTAAAAGGGGTTCAGAAAGCAGAGACAGATGGGAGATGGGGTCCGGAAAGCTGGTGCTTGGAGACATGTGGGTATTTGATAAGAGTCATGACAAATGAGCTCAGGGGCCTGACCTCACTGAATGTGAAGCAGCCACGATGAGATCATCCATGGGGCCCCCCCAACCACCCACTTCCCTGCTGAGGATGTGAGCAGTGAGGAACACGGGCGGGAGAGGAGCACCGCCAGGAGCAGCCCAAGTTAGGGGCCTGCCTGAGTCCAGAGAGGTGATTTTACCCTTGATAGGCATTTGATATGCTAATAACAAACCCAGTTCTAGTTAGTGTCTGCGCTTGAAAGTAATGAAACGCCCTTTATTAAAACTTATTCTAAAAACCAAATTTGCCTGAACTATGAATTATCATTAGTTTAAAACTAACTTTGGCTCCAATTAAGTTAGATCTACCTCTTTTATAAAAAGAATATCCCACTTGCTCCATAATTCTGTAGCCCCATCACCTGCATTTTAAGAATGTATTCTTTTCATAGAGCTGTCGGCATTATCTACTTGATTGGGCATTAGCAATTTATTAACGTGAGGCACAGGGGACACTCAGGAAAAGCGTTCATGCCACGTTGCTTAAGGGGATGCAGTTTCCTTTGATTTCTTCCCACCTTATTTTCAATGTTCCCTTCTCACTTTCTGGCTCCCTGGAATCCTGCATACACAGGCTGCCAGCCCCTGACTGTCTATTCCTGCAGTTCCCGGCTCACCCCCCAAGCTCTCTCTGGCACCCCAACAGACTTTCCTCAGTTCAGTGTGAGAAGACATTAAACCACATTAGAGTAATGAGCTCTAAGCAATGACCGATTTGAAGGTCAAACTGGGTACTTTCATGAAAAGAGAGAAAATGTACTGACTCAAACACACTTTAAGTAGCTAAAAATATGTATGTCTTGGGGGAACCTGGGTGGCTCAGTCAGTTAGGGACCCGACTCTTTGATTTCGGCTCACGTTAGGATCTTAGGGATCGAGCCCAGTGTTGGGCTCTGCACACAGCGGGGAGTCTCAGCAGGGAGACTTTCCCTTGAGGATTCTTTCTCCATCTCCCCACCACCCCCCTTTTCTCTCTCTTTCTCTAAAATAAATAAATAAATAAATAACTCTTTTTTAAGACTTTTTTTTTTTTTTTTTAATGTATGTTTTTTAGTTGGGAAGATTGTGAAGAACGGCTACTTAACAATGGCCTTCATCGACTCTAATCTAGCACTACTTCCACTCCTTACTGCCGTATGTCCATCCCAGCACACACACACCACGCACACCCAAAATCACGAGTTGTGACAGGCCAACACAATCCTTCCTATACTAGAGCAACTGTCGGCCGTTAGCTTTTCCTTTTCACAGCTACTTTTTATTAGTAAGAAGAACACTCTTTTTTTTAAAGCAAGTGCCATCAAACATTTGGCCGTATTAATCTCCCATCTGTATAACACACTTTACTTGGATTATCAGCGGGGTATGTGTCTTCTGAATTTGTTTTCTGGGGAACGGGAATTTATTCAAGTAAATTAATTTGCAAACAGATACAGCCATTGGTGGATGAATGGATTTTCTCTTGGCACTTTGAGGTGTTGCTCTGTGGGTATCTGGGCTATTGGCATTCACTGGAGTCCTGAAGACAGAAGACGGTCTGCCAGGCCCATTCCTATAACGCTGGAAGGAAATGTATGTGACAATTTCACAGCTCAGAACCCGACTTGGCCATCTAGCTTCCTGCTTTACTATTTGAGTATTTAAATGGATTCTGTAAATCTGCTTTCTTAGATTCCTAGATGGGATCATTCATTCAATTTCCCTTTTTTTTTTTTTTATTTGTTAACATGACACTTTCACCATTCCCAGGTCTTGCTTTCAATATGCTGAGGGTTCTACCACATGAAAACAGAACTCCTTGACATTCAGCAATACACAAAAATCCACTTAGAGTTGGGCAATTTTGAAAATGCTTCGAACTCCAGACATTGAGAAAAGACTTTGTTATCATATCCTATTGCTCTGAATGCACTAAAACAAAGAGCACTAAATAGGCTTCCCACAGGCAAGTGATTTGTCTAAATGAATAGTTAGGTAGGACCTTAATCTATTGATGGAGAAAACAAATGGATATGAGCCTTATGTCAGTAATTTGCTTTTTTTTTTTTTTAATTTATTTGTTTGTTTTTAATTGTACCCTTACTGCGTAGCTTAGGAACAAATTTCAGCCAAAGGGACTGAGATAGCACGAAATGAGTATTCATCACACATTCAGATAGGAGATAACACACTCATTGTGGTTAGTCCACACAGAAGTGTGAAAGTAAAGACCCAGCAAGAACGGTCCTCAGTTTACACAATAAAGGCTGAAAATAAGGAATATGGTGCCTGTTTTCTGAAACAGATTTTACAAGCATCCCTTTTTTGCACTAAGCCTTGGGTGCTCCCAGTTCTGAGTTTCAGTTTTCACCATCTGTAAAAGGAGGAGGTTAGACACAAATGAACTTGATGTTCTATTTTTATGATTCAGAGCTCCTTGATGATATTTGAGTTTTATTTTAACACCTTGTGAGATGTTCTCTTAAAAGCTCTAAATTAAATTTTAAATGTGATAACTAATTCACCAATTATTTTATTTTCCCAAAGTAAATGTGCACGCATCTCAATCAAATATTAAAGACCTACAAAAAGAGTATTTTACCAAAAGAATGTTCTTCTGGTTGGTCTTTCACAGTTCAGGAAGAGGTCATCTTTACACAAAAAGTTCCCAGAGGGGGAGAAAAGAGGCAGACACCCCTGAATGATCAGAGTAAGTGAAACGAACATGAGAGCCAAGTTGAATACAGAAAGGCCCACTCACAGCAGAAGGCAAATTTGCTTTCCCCATTAGCTGAAAAACCTGTTAGAGACTTTTCAGGCGGGAGGGAAAAGAATGGTAGGGAAAGGAAATTGTTTCTCCTGGTTTTCCATCTGCCGGACTCCTGTTCACAGGGAAGAAAATTGTTGGGAATAAAACGCCAGACTCTGCTTCTTCCCTTTTCCTACGTATAATATTCCTCTACCCTTTAAGAATATGGATATTCTTGCCTCTTTGAACTTATTAGAAAAGAAACTCCAGGGAACTTAGAACTGGGTTGCTAGTTTGCCCCTTACAAGGCTGAGTCTCAGGTGCTTATGAAGTAGCTGAACGTCAACAGTGACCGTGGCGACTCTCTTCTTACCGGTTGGTTCCAACATAATATATTCCAAATGGCCCCGTGTGGGGGGAAAGGAAGCTGAAGGAGGGCGTCAATCAATTCGGCCAGCAACTCTTTAATGGTCAGAGCTTTCGCAGTACTTAATGTTCCGGTCCCCAGGGGAGGGCGGCTCTTCAGATTCCTGTTAAAGGAGAAGCTGTAATGCGCTCCACAAAACGGATTGATTAGTCAATAACCAGATGATTTGTCTGTGTTTACCTGGATCATGTTATATTCCTTCCCCAACTGAGGTTTTTCTTAGGATTCTAAATTACTATTCCTTCATTATCAAATTTTTAAGAGTAAAGGTAAGTTTCTTGTTGTTCTATAAACTATGTATGAGGTTTGGGTGAGTTGATCTACCCATTTCTGTTTTATGGGGGGAAAAAATCTTCATTTCTGTTTTCTTGTCTTTATCCTTAACACATTTTGTCAAATGGCTGTCAAAGTGGGCCTGGTGTCATGTGTACTTCTCGAGTAAGAAATAAGGCTCAAGAAGAAGTTACATGTATTTTACAAGTTTTTTTCCCCCAGTTTGTGCAGCAGACACGACAAGCAGGTAGGATCTATACCTGTGCTGTGCAGGTCAGTGGCCCCTAGTCACAGGAAACTCTTTTGATGTAAATTAATATGAATTAAATAAATTAAAAAGTTTAATTCTGCAGTTGCCCTGGCCACATTTCCACTGTTCAGTGGCACATAGGGTCAATGGCTATGAAGCTGCATGGCACAGACACAGAACATTTCCATCTTTGCAGAAAGTTCTATTGGACAGTGTGGGTCTACACAACTCAAGTTTCTACGTATAGCAATGCCTAGGGGGGGGGGGGGGCGGTGGGTGTGATAAACCAAGCCTTCCTAAAAGTAATAAAGTATCTTGAAAATTACTGACTTCATTCTCTGCACTACAATTAATATATGATTTATTTTAGAAGTAGCCCTTGTTGTTGAGTAAAGTCACAATTTAATATCTTTTTAAGATTTATTTTTTTAACAACGCAGTTTATTTATTTATTTATTTACTTATTTTATTTATTTGACAAACAGAGATCACAAGTAGGCAGAGAGGCAGGCGGGGGGGGGGGGGGGGGGGGGGCAGACCCGCCGCCAAGCAGGGGGCCCAATGCAGGGCTCGATCCCTGGACCCTGGGATCATCACCTGAGCCGAAGGCAGAGGCTTTAACCCACTGAGCCATCCAGGTGCCCCTAGATTTATTTATTTTAGAGAGGGAAAGAGAAGGAGAGAGCGAGAGCGTGAGCAGGGGAGGGGCAGAGCGAGAGGGACAGAAAGAATCTCAAGCAAACTTCTTGCTCAGCGAGGAGCCCAACTCAGGGCTCAACCCCACGACCCTGAGATCATGACTTGAGCCGAAATCAAGAGTCAGAGGTTCAATCGGCTGAGCCACCCAGGTGTGCCACAATTTGCCATCTTATACAATGATAGCTTTTAACTGCCTTTCATGGGGTGAAATGTCGCTGTAGTGATTTTTCATTTATCCTTCGTTGCCAGCCAACAACTTGGGCTGCATTCTGACTCAGTAGTGGTTTGAACAATCACTCCAAAATTCTACTAATTTTCACTCTACTATTTTATTAAAATAATGAGAAAATGAAAATGATAATATTCATCCAAAGATGTGCATGTTTTATCATTGTAATACAACTAGAACAGCAAGGAAGTTAGATGCACCCAAAGTGGTAAACCCTTAGCTCAAACTGTGTATTTTCAGCAGGATAGAAAGACGTGATTGGGTATGTCCAGGCAGGCAACAGGTAACTAGCTTGAATTGGATGGTATATGTGTCAACATAGGGCACTCTCAGTGGCTTACCACTGTAAGGTTTCCTCTGGAATTCTGGCAGTGACAGTGACTCCCTCCCTCCACCTCACGACACCACTAAGCACTGCGGCGCGGCTGCACGAGAAAAGCTAGAGGGTGTCTGAAACTCATTTCATTATGCAGAACTCAGTCTCCAGCCTCTTAACTATGTGCAAGGCAACTTGGCAATCGTTTTTCTCACTGCCCATGAAGAGGAAATGTGTGCTGACATATCAAATTGTTCCTGTCACCGTCTACCCATACAGAAAACTCCCATTTTCCTCTGATTTCGCACTTAGAGAACTCACTCACCCACCTCCTATAGGGAGAAAACCCATCTAGTCATTGCATCTAGCTTAGAGTCCAGGATGTTAGCAAAATTTGTATGGTCCTCCATGTGGTCTAGGTGTGGCTTGTTTAGATCTGGCAATCACTGGGTTAAAAATGGAAAGTTTAGGCTTTCTCCGTATTCTCACAGTATAAAATCCTGGAGCAAGGACAGAATTCATCCAAAGGAGAAGAATGTGAATACAGAGCAATCACTTTGCAATTTGCTTCATAGCAATTTTTATATCCCTCTGGCAGAATCTGACATCTCAGCACCTCAACCAGGGAACAGAGAAGTTCCTAATACAGGTAAGTTGTGGATTCTGCTTTCTAGAAGGAGCATCCTGGGCCATTGTTCTTAGTGGCTTCTGGCTCATCTTCTGGGAGGCTCCTCCTTATTCATTACCCTAATTGGCAACACTTCAAGTATGAGGGAGATGGGGACAGGAACATGCCCTACTTGAGGTCTATTTATAGCCTTTGATATCTGTCTCCTGTTCATGGAAGGCTGGCAGCCCAACAGGTATTTTAAGTGTTAAAGACCTTGGTGTTTTGAGTGTTAAAGACAAAGGTCTTACTAGTAAAGACTTATAGATTCTTTGTCAAAATAGTTCTGTCATTAACAAGAGGCTTCTAATCCTTTTGCTTCTAGCCAATTCCATGTGCGAGTAACTACAACCAAAACTCTTTGTACACATGGTTCTCAACGCAACAGGGACTCCCCTGAGGTCTCACACCACAGTGAGAGGAAGTACCGTGTCCTTAACTTGACCTCCTCCGAAACACTTCATTCAGCTAAATTTGGACCTTTGTCACTCAAAGCCTTTTAAAACATTTCCAGAAGCAGTAGCTTTTTCCAAAACTCAAGGCCCTGAACCTCTGGCAGCTCCCTTTTTGTGTCTGCCTGCAAACTAGAGAATTCTTTCCCGAATACCTTGCCAGAGTAGCTAATACCCAACAGTACAACTTGTACACAGTTGCAAGCATGTACTGCTGTGGTTCTGTTTTCCAGACTCTTCTCCTAGAGCTATCGCTGAGAAGGTGCAAAGCCCACCTGTCAATACCAGGTAGGTGATAGTATTTCAAAAACACATCCCATAATATGTGCCACTATCTCTTGGGTGTCCCGTATGAGTCTCATTGCTGTTTGTTGTTCAACTGCTAAGTAACTGCCAAACATTTCAGGTCATTGTTATAGTAATACCTTGTTTCCAGTAACAAATACTTTATCAGTCAGAATTTAATGAAGTTCCAGAAATCTTTCTAGGAATTTCAGGTAGGCAGCTTTACTAGAACGTTGGAAAGCTGGGGAAATTAAGCTCAGGAGGTACCTGCAGCAAATCTTCAAGACATCTGGGAAGGTGCCATCAACCATGAATACCTTCTTGATAGGCCTGAGCTGGGGCCTAATCCCAGGATCCATGTTGGCCTCATCCTACGTGCTCTCCTTTGTGGTAGGACATCCATCCTCTGCTTCAACGTCCATGCTGAAGATTACAGATGGATCCTGATCTTTTCTCGGTAGTTCTGACAAGGCTGTTTATAGCGGCAGTTCTGTCTCTGGAGCCAGATTTCTCTGGTCTCTAGCAGCATCTACTCTGGAAGCTCATCATTAATCCGAACTAGCTATTTCTCCTGGTCCTGAGAAAGGACCCCACTTGAGCAGAGCAATGAACTGTCTTTTAAGCCACAGCAGTAGGACACATCACTAACAGTCAATATTATACAGGTGACAATTTCAGAAATGGGTAGAGGAAAAAAGATAATTTCCCTTTGTTGATCATACAAAGAAAATGTGACTTCAGCAAAATGAACTATTTTCTTAAACCCTATATGCCTTCTGCTCAATTATGGCTGTCTGGAGTTCAGAGCAATATACTCTCTAGAAAGCCTAGCATTTTCTAGGGATGAAGGACTTACTAACAAAATAGTCAGTGATCCAGTCTTTCCTATACTCCAGCCTCTCTGTGCCTTTACAGAGGACTGAACAAGAATAAAATACTTGGGGAAGGAGGGGCTCTCTCATCTTATAAAAATTATTTTTTAAAAACGTCAAGCAAGGGACGCCTGGGTGGCTCAGTTGGTTAAGCAGCTGCCTTCGGCTCAGGTCATGATCCCGGCGTCCTGGGATCGAGTCCCACATCGGGCTCCTTGCTCATCGGGGAGCCTGCTTCTCCCTCTGCCTCTGCCTTCCATTCTGTCTGCCTGTGCTTGCTCTCTCTCCCTCTCTCTCTCTGACAAATAAATAAATAAAATCTTTAAAAAAAAAAAATCAAGCAATAATATGCCACTAAAGGACCCCATATAATCTTGGCTTCCCCATACCTGGGAAGGTAAAAAAATAGCCAGTTCTTTTTTTTTTTTTTTTTAAACTGGCTTCCTGATCAAGGAGGATCCACACACTGTGGTTAAAATTCAAGTATGTTTCAGTCACAAGTCCTCCTTTGCCACCTTTCCCTGTACAGAGCTACAGACCTTTCTACCTGGTCACAAACATAGAAACAAGAGGAACATCATAGTGTCTATAGGCAGCCAGAATTTTACTGGGGAAATAAAAGACATGGGATGAACAATGCAGCATCACCAGAGATCCCCAATGGTATTTGACAATCTGTCAGAAGACAGAAGAGACAGTGCCCAAGACAACTAAAAACTAGGAGCCTGGCATGTTGATCTGCCACAGCAACTGCTCACGCCTCCCAGAAAAAAAACTGAATTAACACACATTGTTGGTTTTTTTCCAGAATGGTTAGTTTTTTCCGGAAGTAAATATGGGAAAGGGTTTTTGTCATTATATCCCAACTTTTTAATTTATTTTAAAAAATATTTTATCTATTTATTTGTCAGAGAGAGAGAGGGAAAAAAGCAGGGGAACAGGAGGCAGAGGGAGAAGCAGGTTCCCTGCTGAGCAGGAAGCCAGATGCAGGACTTGATCCTGGGATCTCGGGATCATGACCGGAGCCGAAGGCAGACGCTCAACCCACTGAACCACCCAGGAATCCCTATTCCAACTTTTTTTTTTTTAAAGCACCCTAATAAATCCCCCTTCTCCAAAGTGCAAACCAACAAATTTTTAAAAAGAAAAGGAAGGAACTGACCTAAGGTATTCCAAAGAATAAAGGACCCAATGAAAATGAATGAAAATGAATGAGTTTTTCCCTTTTACCCTCTTTTATGAGAGAAGAGACACTCAATGAAATTAGTAGGCAGATAAATTTAGATCTAATAATAGACCATACTTCATTAGCTGGGTATATGGAATTCTCTGCAGCAAGAGGTCATGAGAGGAGTAGAGTGGCTGGATTTTTAAAAGGACTGGATCATTTTATGTCCATTAATAACTTCCTGAGTTGGGCAAGCAAAGTTAATGAGAAAGGTTATCTGATCACTTGCATCAGAGCACAAACCAGTTCTTTAGTTGGCACTAGAAGGAACTGCTTCCCTCCTTTATAGGATACCTTACAACTGAATGAATATGTCATGTTTCTGGACATCTTCCTCTGAACCACAGAGTTAAGTCATTACTAGAGAGATGATTCTATGCCCACTGAATCAATATTCAAGTGCTTAGAGCATATTATGGTAGTCCACGGACTTAAGACTTATTCTTAAATGATGTAAAATATACATTTATTAAGCTGTCTAAAATCAATGGGAGCCCTCCTTCCATTCATCATCTTCCTTCCACAGTTGTGAACAGGGCAAATGGAGCCAGAGCTGGAAATTCTGTACAAGTCACTCGGGCAGAATCTCAAAGACACAATTAGTCTCCTTTAGAGGCATCAGCATTACCATGAAGAAGTAGGGGGCAACAGCCATTTCTTTTGGAATGTTTTATATTAATGCAAATCAGAGGGGTAGTCAAAATATTTCTGGACACCCCTTTGTGCCGGGCACTGTTTCTGGGAGGAAGAGCCGCAATGTGAAAGTAGTGGCACAAGCACCGTCTTCAAAGAACACGCAGCCCATGGGCGAAGGCAGATACTTATTTTTTTGCGTGTGTCCAAAATGCAGTGTTTCTTTTACTCTAGTCTCAGAGAAGTGAATGACTAATTCAGATGTAGTTGCAAAGCCTGTTCTCTTCGAAGCAAGTAGGAGGGATAATTGTTCTTTTCGCCTTGTCTCCATTGGAACCCGAGTTCATCATAGAAAACATCAATGAGTTATAAAACTGAAAATAATACTATCCTCTGGCTATAAAGGAAAACCTCTCACTTAACAAGCTAGATAATTCAAGATGCTTCCAAAAGCAATCCTATATTTGTCATTTGTGTTGACAACTGCATACCATCTTGTCTGACTGCGAAAGCAAAAAAACAGTGGCTATATCCTAAACCCATCATACAGTTACTCATTAAATAAGCAAATCTTTCCACTGAAGCAGAAGGAATTGAGGCCAGAAACGGACCCAGGCTACAAAAATATAACAGAAGTGGATACACTGTTGAAGGCGTTATATGCCCCGGCACAGGACTTGAAATTATCCTACAGCTAAGAGGTACCATTGAAGGTTTTGAGCTGGGTAATGGCATCATTAAATAGGAGTTCTCAAAATATCACTCTGGTGGGAGTACGGATCTACTCAAGAGGCTGGACAGAAAGATTTTTTAAAAAGCTATTCCAGTATCTAGGGAAAATGATAAATACCTGAAATACAGTTAATGTCAATGAAAGAGAAACAAAGTGAGGTCCCCAAGAGTCACTTCAGAGAGTGCCTGGGTGGCTCAGTCATTACGCATCTGCCTTTGGCTCAGGTCATGATTCCAGGGTCCTGGGATCGAGGCCCACATCAGGCTCCCTGCTCCATAGGAAGCCTGCTTCTCCCTCTCCCACTGGCCCGGCTTGTGTTCCCTCTTTCACTGTCTCTCTCTGTCAAATAAATAAAATATTAAAAAAAAAAAAAAAAAGAGTCACTTGAGAAATGATATCTGTGGAATGCTGGGATGGACTGATTATGGGGAAGGGGTTACAAAGAAGTTCATAGAGGAACTCCAAGAGATCAGGTAATGCCATATTCTGAGGTGGGAAAATGGTTCTCTAACCTGTCTATACGTAAAAATCCCTGGGAAAGCTTTATAAAAACACAGATGCCCCTGAGCCACCCCTAGAAGCATGAAATGGTAGGACTGGAGTGAAAGCCAGGCAAGGGCATTTTTTACGAGTTTCACAAGGGAGGGTGATATGGAGCCAGGACTGAGGAGCTACTGACACAGGAAATAGAGCAGACATATGGATCTGGCTCCCAAGGGAGAAAGACAACTTTGTTTTTGAACAGACTGTAGTTGAGTTCCTTGCGGAAATGAAATCCCCTAAGGGGAAATGGGTCTCTGCCATGTTATGTGCCTAGCCTGGTGCCTGGGACACGAGGGCATCCCATAAGGGTTTATTTCACTGACGGAGTGAACATCAGTGGGCAGTCTAAGACGCAGAAGTAGATGTTCAGGTCAAGAACACAGAGACACAACATAGCACTATGGAAAGAGGATGGACTTTGCAAATACGAGATGATCCCCAATTCCATCTCCATCACTCACTGGCTATGTAGCTTTGAACCAGTTACTCAGTATCTCCAAGATTCTGTTTCCTTAATTTTGAAATGGGCAAGGATATAAGTGCACTTTCAATGCTTTTGAAAGGATTAACTCTGCATATATGAACAGATGTAGAGCTGTATATTATAATTAATATAATAAGAAAACTAGAATTGAGTACAAACTCAATAAATGGTAATTATTGATATATAAATCATCTTTATATGGACTGCAAGTCAATGAGATCTCCTAGGAGAGATTTGTGTATCAAAGAACAGCAACATAACCCTGAAGTACATGAACAATAAAAGGGCAGGTAAGAAAACAAATAAAAACAGTAAGAATTCGTGACAAGAGAGGAGATGCCAGACAAGCAGAGTTTCAGGAAGAAAAGAGTAGTCAACAGTGCCAAGTGCAGTGGTGAAGTGGGAATTAGCCGAAAAATGACCCCTGGATTAGGCATCTAGTTAGTCACTAGTGACTTTAGTGATGAGAGTTACACTGGAACTAAATGGGTTGAATTGGGAAAAGACATACCAGTCAAAGAAGTATAGACAGTGGGTATGGATTCCTTTTTCAACAAACTTAGTGCTCAAGAAAAATACTGAGAAAGGTGGGTTAAGTGGAAGGGTGGTCAGAGCTGAAGATACCCTGCTAGCTCCCGAGGACCAAAAATACATTGTTGGGTTTTTTGAGGTTGAGTTATGTATTTTTTTTCCCCAACATCAAGAGCACTTCCTGCTACATATTAGTTCTACTAACTGCAGTTCTTGCATGAGTGAATGAGGAAGATATATTCAGGGGAGACAGGGAAGGGCGGAAAGGTGTTACAGGGTTAAGAAGCAGCTTAGCAACAGAGGATAGCCCAAAGGAGGAGGAAAGAGGGGGGAATATGAAGTTCCAGGTTCATCTGTTCCTGCCATAGTGAGTTCATCCTGGCCTCTATAGATTTTGCCGGGGACTTTTACCCCAGAAAAAAAACACAGCCCAACACAGCCTTTTCGTGAACCAAGAAAAAAAACAAACAAGCAAACAAACAAAACCCTCTTTATATTGCCTCATTTCAAAAACTGTTTGTTGATCTTCCCACCTTCCTCCCTTTGTGGGCTCCTACATGCTCCCTAATGGGTTAATTTCCAGATTTGGGCCTACAATCCCGAAGGTAAGGTTGTGAGCTTTTAATCTTTGTGTTCATAATTCTTAACATAGAAGCCTGAGTGATCAAGACAGAAAGGAGCCATGCCACATTCCCAGGGCTGCCACCTCAGAAAACAGCCATCGAAATCACAAATGATGAGCAAAGGCAGAGAGTCTAGCTTGTCCCTTATCACAGTTCCTAAGCCTGGAGGCTTACAAGTGCTCCGTGACATGCAAACACTTTAAGCCCAGGTACCGATGGATGAAAGGAGCCTCCTAAAGGCACCTTTGTAATGTAAACAAAATATACACAAAATACACACATACACACACACACACACACGCACAGAAACATACAAACTTGCCTCACACTCTTCAAATGACCAACTCCTTTGCTGTAACTGAGGACTCTGTCAATGGAGCTTCACCCACACCAGACCTATCAGCTGCTCACTTGGTCTAGAAGCATCTGCGCCACCACTGCCTTTTATATTTCTCATTGGTGTGAGGTCTCAAGACAGCTTATAGGGCTGACAAAGGAATTGACTTAGATTTGGTAATGATCGCCATCAAGGGAAGTGACTGATTCTTCCAGGGAACACCGTTAAAGTAAGTGAGGTAACTGGTCACCCCGAGACATGCGAGAACCCTTTTGTGTGAATTTCAAGTATCAGAAGAGGGAGACGATGCTTGGGCGGAAGACTTGGCGCACTACAAAGGCAGAGTCTGATGGAGTCTCCTACTCTTTAGAGATGAGCGAATAAATACAAAGAACACTTTGTTAGACTATTATGAGCATTCTGCCATGAATGTGAGAAATAAAAGAAAAAATTTAAATTTGACCAATTCCCACTAATCCACAAAATCTTTTTCCTGAGAGAAAGTAAAGAAAGGATTACTACCATGGGGTTCTACGAACTCTCTCATGCTTCCTATCTGTTCTCATCAATCTCTAGTGAGAAAGCAAAGAAAAGGCAAGTATTTCAAGCCAGAAAATGCTGGAAATAATTTGCCAAACATTGAGATATTTCTTTGGTAGCATCTTTAATTTCCTCAGGCTTTGCTGGAAACTTTTTTGCTATCAGTTGAAAGACTATCAAGGGAAAATGTATACAGAATGAGGTAGGCTCCAGAGATGAAAAGATAGGATCAAAACAAAGTGTTTAAATTCTTTAAAAGAAAAGAAAAATAAAAGGCTCTGGAATGTTCACACAAGTTGGGCCAAACATGGTCACAAATATCCCGGCCGCTGCTAAACTAATTATGAGATGGTGTTTTGCGTTGTGTTTAATGAAGTAGCCCTATAACATTAAAGTATAAAAATGAACATTTTAAGATATTCATTTTGATACAATCAATGATCCATTTTTGCAGAATCTTGCCCACCACTGGAGAGCTTTAAAGGTTTAGACGGCGTATCACAGAGCTAACTAGCTAGAAAGGTCACCCTCCTGCCTTTTCCAGCTCTCCTACGTATTCGCTGCTCTGGGTTTTCATTTTATTTAGCAGCTTATATTTGGCCAAAATTTTTATACCTCAGAGCTCATACCCCAATTACTCTCACAAGTTCATTTTCCTGAATCTTTAGAGTTTCTGCAAAGAGCACTTTAATATAATGGCAACCCGTTAAAAAGTGAAAACTCTTCTCCCTTTTACTGTAAACACAAAACAAGCAGTTGGGAGTTGGGGGAAATTGGAAGGGGAGGTGAACAATGAGAGACTATGGACTCTGAAAAACAATCTGAAGGGTTTGAAGAGGGGGGGCGTGGGAGGTTGGGGGAACCAGGTGGTGGGTATTAGAGAGGGCACGGATTGCATGGAGCACTGGGTGTGCTACAAAAACAATGAATACTGTTATGTTGAAAATAAATAAAAAAATGATTTAAAAAAAAAAAAGAAGAAGAAAAGAAATTGTGACCAATGCCTGCACTTAGATTGGATATGCCCCAAGGTCAGGAGCATATATACTCTGCTCCCTGCTGTATTCCTCATACTGGACACACAGAGAGCAAAGTTGGTCAGTGTGGTCATTTTATTTCAATTGAAGCTGATACTTGTCCCTATAATCTGTATGTATCATCCTTATAATTAATAGTTCACTAAATCATAAAGTATTATATTAAAATAAATAAGTTTAGAGGTGACTATATCAAATATTTTGAAAAGTAGAAAACTTATAATAACTAATTCCAAAAGGGCATTCTTTATATTCAAGAAAAGCAGAATATTTATCAAAGAACAGGAGACTGCATTCAAACACACACACACACACACACACACACACACACACACACACACACACTGTTTTTCCAAATCCAGAGATCAAATACCTATTCCTTTAGCTTCCCTTAGTTCTAGCCACTCCAATAATGCTTAACCTTGTCAGCGCAGACCTAAGCCCCAAAAGTATATTGAGGTCATTCACCACCAAAAGAGTTAAAGTGATCAGAAAAGGTATGAGACAGCCACCCCAGAAACACTACACGGCAAATGTTTGGTCACTTACTTTTCCAGTTAAGGAGAAAACAAGATACCGACTTCAACAGGCTAGAAAAAGTTTCCAATTTGAGCTCCCTCAGCTTTATAGAATTAAAGCCCATTCTCAGTCAACCTCCAGCGTGAGGTTATCAAAATAACTGGCCCTGCTTGCTAATCCCATTTCTGGTGGTTTTGCAGCAGTGCGGACTACGACTTCCTTGTTTTCTTTTTCCAGGTTGGTCCTGAACTGATTCTAGGGAAGCTGCCCTGGGTATTTGTTACAACCAGAAGACTGTAGTGCACAGGCTCAGGGCCTCAGAAGCTGTGAATTTGAGACCTGCCTTGTGTCTTAGCTACCAACAACTGACTTCGTGGCCTTAGACAAGTTGCTTAATTTCTGACCCTTGTTATCTCATCCATAAAATGGGGGTAATAACAATTGCACAGTTGTTTTTGGATTATTTTACATAATCTATCCATATATATGCATGTTTATATGTGTGTATATATATACAGTCTTGCCCAGGCTAATCCTCAATAAAGGGTAGCTATTATTATAAAAATCAGTTGCCCATTTACTAACTGGTAAAAATTTACACATCAAAAATAGATTTAACTTTTGAAAACCAAACTAAGTCAATGCTCACACAGTAAAAATTATCTTAATGGCATAAAGATCCCTGAAAGCAATTATCCAAAATTTTCTCATTCCTTTTAAAATTACCTCTAAGGGGGGAGAAAAAGAGGAGTGGGGTGGTAGCACCACAGCTTAGAACAGGGGTTTTCAAACCAGGAACTATGGGCCAAATTTCCCTGAACTTGTTTTTGTAAATAAAGTTTTATTGGAATAGTCATTCCAGTTCACTGAAGCACTACCTGTGGCTGCTTTGGTGCTACAAGGGCAGAGCTGAAAAGTTGCAAATGAGACAATACGACCTCCAAAGCCTAAATGTTTCTTCTCCTGCCTCTTACAAAAAAGAAGCTTGCCAATCCTTGATTTAGAACATAGGTTAGGTTACTTCTATGATTAAAGAAAAACTTCCATTACCTACCACTGACCACATTTATAACTGTAACATTATACCAAGCAGCAATATGGATGTCACTTACTGGGGCGGATACCCAGACAGACATCTGTGGGGGACTGGAAAGTGAAGACACTTCCAATCTCCAGAGGAGTCTGGTGGGGGGGAGAAAAAAACAAAACAAAACAAAACAAACAAAAAGAAATCTGGCAGCAAATGATAATGTGGGAGGAGAGGAGAGGAAAAGATCATTACTACAAGGAATAGAGACCAGGTTTTCTTCCCCTGGAAAACGTAATTGCTCCAAACAGGGCCAAGGTTAGGGGGAGACTAACGACACTCATCTCAGGCACAAAATGTAATGGGGTGGGGACCAAAATCTTGACTCAAGATCAATTATATTTTACAGATTTTAAAAAATCAAAAGTAATGCAAATAAGTCTACGATGAATAAAGTATCCGAATTTTAAACAAAGACAAGATCAATACCAGTGATTATTTTCTTTAGCCTCATGCTCTAATATGGAGCCTCACAGCGCTGGCCCAGCTTGATTTCTTTGTAACTCTGCCAACTGATGTCTTCTGAAGCAGGATTCCAAAAGCACGAGCAGTAAAACAACCAGAGAAATTTCAATACAGGTCTTTAGACACGCGGGCAACACAACTCCTGACACAACTTTGTATTCATCTCCCACCATCCACCAGACTTTATTCAATGTGGGTGACCTTCTGCTGGCCCGGGAAGCAAGTCCCAGCAGGCTTGTGATCTTTCTGTTCAGTCTTAGGTATTAGGCAGCACTAAGATCTGCTGCAAACACAATCTAAATCAGAAATTAAAATGATCAGTCTCATTAAAAATAAAAATGAAAATAAATAAAAACTAATTAAAGGCCACAATCTTCTCTTAGCAACTGACCCCTTTCTCAGGCTAGAAGCCTAGGGTACAAAGGAGTGCCCTTCTTCTTGATTTCTCTGCCTTGTGACTCACTCCTGCTCTCAACTCATCCTAGTTTGCTAGCTTGTTTCTTATGAGCTGGTTGAAGAAGGAGTAGGAAAAACTACAAAGTCCCTAGAAATACCACGAAGCACGGGGACGCAACACTGGCCTCACAGGTTAACTGGGACCCTGTAGCCCCAATGCCGGTTCCTTGGATATTCCCCTGCTTGGCATCTCTGACTTCAGTTCACGGGGCCCGGGCAGATGTGGAAAGCCAATTTATGACTCCTTCCTTAGCCCCAAAGGATCCAGCATTTATTTCCAGATTCTCGTTATTGGGGGCCCTTTGTTCTCCTACTTGTACTATGTTACCAGACCCAAGGCAAAACCATCCATCTTTCTCTTCTCTTCATCTATGTCTGGTCCATGAAAAATATCTCCTCCCTTTGTTGCCCCAATAGACAGCAGGAGATCAGGGGAACCTACACAGCCACCTCTTCCCTGCAGGCCTAGAATAACAGAAGTGACAGCCCAGCCTTATGTGTTTCCAAGCCACAGGGAACACAGAGGTCCCATGGGAATCTCCTCCTTAGACTGGAGTGGGGGGCATCATATCATTAAATTTCATCTGTAAATTCTCCATCTAGATGGTATGCCTGACGCCCACGTTGGTATCACATTGGCACCAGAGGAAAACTGAGGCACAGATACTTCCATTTTGATACCTGGCTCTAAGATATTCCTAGAGGTACAGGGACAAGAAAATAGGCTAGTGTGGTGAGGTTCCAGAAAACTAACGGCCCAAAGAGTTGGCGTAATAAAGGCAATGACAAAGTCCATGCTTGGTATATCACGCTTCGACTGCAGTTAGGGAAATGGGAGCAACAGCTCTCGCTCATCTTCCCACTTAAGGAATGAAATTTTCCTCAGCGGGTAACATTAACGATTGGACTGCACTGTAGAACTCTGGATTTAATCTATCCATATGGATATTTTAGAGGTGCTTTTTTGAGTGCTGTAAATCTTAATTCCTAAATGCGTCTTTGAATAACAGATGCTAAAACATATACCGTACAAATAAAAGTTTTCACCGGCCTGCACAATTCTAACAGTCCTCCTTACGTTTATTAATGCCACCTCTGTGCCTTCTAGACCTCCATTCTCCTTATACTTGCTTCCCACATCATCGGGCCTGCCATCAAGCCTAATCAGAACGGGCCCTCCAACAAATTCCAAGAAAACTCTATCTGAACTGACATATGGAACTCTTCTATTTTCTCCTAACTTGTTTTCCCAATGAAACACTTTGGTGTGATCTGAGCCCCTTTCTTGATCACAGGGGAGCTTTTAAGAAGTTTCTTATGTGAAGTTTTCAGGGTCCATATCATTCACTGCCTACCTTTTATTGTTATCATTATTAAAGAGAAAATATTCCGTCCTGTGGGACAAAGGCACCATCAAGGAGATAAAAGCAATAGCGGCAAGCATGAGAAATGCAGAATGATTTTTTACTTAAGTTCCCTCGAATGGATCCCTTCACACTGCTTTAGCCCTCAAATTAATCTTCTCTATCACTCTTCACTTTGGAAGAAGCAGTGAGAACACTTCCTGTCTGATGCCACTGTTTCACAGCTCCCTCCTAGCATCCAGGTCCCTACCGCAGACTTTTCCAGGCAACTCTTCTGTGATCTCCACCTGTCTGCCTGGAGCTCTGGAGAGTTCTACCAGGAATCAGCATGGTCCAGCGTGGAGCCTGGCACAAGGTGCCTCACAAGCAGCCCAGGAACATTCTGGAAATCCTTCTCATTCTGCCATGACACACAAATGTAAAAGCTTTGCTGCTCTTACATCTTGGTCCTTATTTCCTCAATACCTCTGAAGATCCTTTTGTCAATTCTCCCTTCTCTTTATTTCTAACATAAATGAAAACGTCATGGAAGGCAAGGACAGTAAAAGCCTTGAATGAGAAAAATATTCCATCTTCAATGCCTGTGTGGCTCTGTGAAATGAGGAAGCCTTTTAAAACAGCTGTGAGGCTATCTGCAGTCTTTCTATTTTGATTTTCTCCACTCAACAAATGTAATATTCCCAGTAGTTAGTAAAAGAGCTCATGAGCCCAGAACGATCACAAAAATGGTTAAGGAAGAAGAAGACGAAGACGCCCTCAGAGTCTTTCCACCCCAGACTCTATGGACAGTACCATTAATCTCCTCCCTTTAAGATAAAAAGGCCTGGAGGCAACATTCATATTTACCTGTTTCAGCCTATACCTTCTGTGAACTTGCCTCAGTGATTATATTCAAAAACCATAAAATATCTGGGGATTAAAAGGAGCCAGACCATAACCAGCACTTGCAAATACCCGGATATCTGACGCCCCACAGAGAAAGCAGCCAGGGGCTTTCTGCAATCCTACCAGATGCTTTCAAGTTGCGCACACTGACCTCCGGCCTTTGTTTTCATGTGCTCAGGGACATCATTCTTTGAGGCAGAGAAATTCAGGGCTGTGGTCCCGACATACTCTCTTCCCTTTTCTTAGTTACCATTTCTTAGTGAGCTAAAATACACGTACAATGCTCTGCAAGTAATTTCTCTCCAAATTATTATATCATTTACAAAATATTTGCAATACAAAAATGGTCTTGTGACTGACAAGATAGAAAAGAGGAATAAATAAGCCTAGTGTTCTTGGGAATTTTCCCTGCAGTGTCTCCAGCCCTAGTTTCTTGGGGCCATCCTCTTACTTACCCCAAACAAGGCACATCTATGAAGGCAAAAGTTCTTGTGAGGATCTAAACGTGGCCTGAAGATACCCCGGGCTTACTTGTCAGCGATGGAGTTTGGTACGGTCTGTGTGATATAGGTGGAAAATTGCTGCATTATATCAAGCTGTTAACTCTGAGGCTTAGTGTTAATGCAGACTCACTGAAATTTTTCATTTAACCTCTAGGTACTAATCTTCTTGATATGAGATCACTCCTTTCCCTCCAACGTTCGCGACCTGGATACACAGAGCAAGTTTCATCCACAACTCAGGCTCCTACTGATGATTACTTTAGTGTGTTAAACCCGCTAAATTCTAATGCTATCATTCCTTAGCCATGTTCCCCAAACTATTATGTAATCAACCCAAATGTCAGCTGTCCAGAATTTACTAATGCAATAGTCCAAAATGATGCTTTGAGCAAAACATGGTTGAGAGCATGGATGTCTCGAATGATTAAAACTACCTTGCTAGTGTTATTTTGCATTTGTCTTATCTTCATTACTTTTGTCATGTCTTCACTGAAGGTGAGAAGCATGAAAAGTGGGATAGTCTTCATCCTATGCTTTATGGATTCACATGACTAGGTGGTTCAGTTGAAGGAACGTGGTCACAATGATAAAGGAAACAGTACAAATAAGGAAAAAGAAAAACTCACTTAATGATGCCAAACTAAGCTTTTTGAAAAGTAACAGATCTTTATGGATCAGTTGGAGGCAGGAGAGTGAAAACATTCTTGTGGCTATTGTTTAAGTGCAACAGAAATGCTCTGTTTACCTTCTGTCTTCTATGAATTCATGGCAATGACCTTAGGGCAGAAATATCGGAATCCATTGCCAGAGGACTGCTTGAGATAGCATGATTGATTAGCACTCCGTCAACCCTCTATCTCTTCTCCATCACATCTAACAGTGTGCTTCTTCCCTCTCTCGTGTCTTTTAATTTTTGTTCAGTTGCATTCCAGGCCTTATGGCTGAATCTGTCTGTTTATTCTCTCCATGATTTCTTTTTTAAAACTTTTTCGCTATTCTCTTAACCAAACACACTTTTAACATTATTTAAAATGGAGCGGCTTTTGGGTACAATCTACACAAAATACCCAATGGTAAATAATGTCCTGATTAAATGATTCTACCCAGGTTGCTAAACAGGGATGTTTGCTAAGACATAGCACGGGTTCTCACGGATAAGTGCAGAGGTAGCGCCTGACTATAAGCTTGGCGAAAGATTTTTTTTTTTTTTTATTACAGCATGTGCCCAAGAATCCACTGTATGTGCCAGATTTTATGAATGACCTAGGTGTACCAATGAGAGGTCTATAAAGTCATTTCTAAGACCCGAGAACCCAACAATGGAAGCAGTGATACTTAGTCATGATTAGACTCCCAGGAGAATGGTTCTCTTCTCTAGAACAGCTATAGAGAATTGAGTAAAACTGCCCAGGGATACCTACCCAACCTCTTTTTGGGAAAAGCTCTGTCCTACCCCATTCCTTAAGGCTAATTCTCACTCCCTACTCACCACCAGCTGTACTTTTCAACATTATTAATGGAGACCTCATTGTCAAAGCTTGAGGTGGTGAAGAAGGAGGGCAGAGGGCAGAGAGCAGAGCTCACTCACGTCTGAGGCCCGACAGCACATAGCCCTGTCCCATCAACTTGTAACTGAGATTTCGTTTCCCACGGAAGCAATACTAGGACCGACGGGGATACACAGCTGAGAGAGCACTCCTAGTATAACACCTCTGGTAAACTGTAAGTAACACAGATTTGTTGACTGATTTGCAGTTGTAACCTTCCAGAATTTTATTGTTTTAAATTGGAAACCAGGTTGCTAGTACTAGTGCTGATAACTATCAAAATAAAGCTTTTGTTGGGAAAAGGAAAGTGCCTTAGTGACTACATTGTAGGCACTATCCCTCAAAAAGGCCTTTAATACAGGTATTCCTACCCTCATTTCATCAATGAGAAAACTGAGACTTGGAGAACTCCAGTACATTGCCCAATGCACCATCTCTAATGGGGGCTGGAGTAGGGACTGAAACATAGCAGTTGTTTGCCTATAAACCACATGCTTTTCCAATTCTGCGGGCTGGGAATGTCCGAGTACAACTTGTTCACGGATTGGAAATTGCCAATATTTTTTTTAAAAAAAAGTGTGATCATGGCTTTATTTTGCCATAAACAAAAAAGAACAAATCCATAATCTTGCCAACAGAATAAATCAAACTATTTTCATTTTCCTGTTATTTTCTTTCAGGCTTATTTGCGTCCAGATTTTGACTCAGCAGCTTAAAACCCACAAGACCTTTGGCAAATTATTTAACTTCTTTATCCCTTAGTTTCTGCTTCTGTGACAATGAAGGCAGTAACAGTACCTTCCCCAGAGTATTGTTCTGAGCATTCAATTGAGTAAAGCACGGGAGGCGCGTGGGAGGTCCCAGCATGTGATGCAAAGCCGGTCAGTGCTACGTTATGACTTGTGATCACGGCAGAGAGTCACAGGAGTGTAGCCACCTACTCTGACTCAGTTTCATGATAGGACTGATCTACTATACTGTGAACCTCCTCCAAATAAGTAGAAGGAAGAAACATATAAACTTGACAATTATGAGAAGTCTATGCCTAGTCAGTCAGTATCTTTCAGGTAAAAGCTGAGTTCGAGATTCCCCTCGCACACCACTCCACCACCCCACTGCTCCCCAATATGGCAGCCGCTGGTGAGCTCATCCATCCACAGGGCACTGTGGACTTGGAGTCCACATGGTGTCTTAGCAATCACCGTTGGTCCCCGCTGAGAAAAGGCTGGTCCAGTTTCTTCTTGGGTTCTATATTAATTTCCTGCTGCTGCTGTAACAAATTACTACAAAGTCATTGGCTTCAAACAATGCAACTGTATTACTGTACAGTTCAGGAGGGCAGAAGTCCTAAAATCAAGGTTTTGGGCAAGGCCATATTCCTTCTGGAGGCAGTGGAGGAGAACCTGTTTCCTTGCCCTTTCCAGCTCCTAGAGGCTACCCACAATTCTGTGGCTCAGGACCACATCACTCTGACCTCTGCTTCCATCATCACAACTCCTCCTGGACTCCTGCCAACCTTTGGACCTTCATTAAGAAAGACCCTTATGATTATGTTGGGCTCACCAGGATAACTTCCATCTCAAGATCCTTAACTTAGTCATGCTGCAATGCCTTCCTCTGCCAACAAAGGTAGCGAATTTACAGGTTCCAGGGTGTAGGATGCAGACATGCTTTGGTGCGCCATTATTCTGCTTACCCAATGCCCCTCACACTCGTGCCCACTAAGCAAGTAGTGGTGCATTTGTGATTTGTTCTTTCGCCTCAGACTGAGGGTGGAAACTTTCTCCTATTTTTGACATCATCTTAATCTCACCCTTCTGGGTTTTAGTCACAGCTTTTAAGTAGCTCCTAGTTGAAGTGAACCTCCCATGGATTCTGTGTCAAGATCATCCCCACCTCAAGGCAAATACTTTCATGAAGGCTCTCACTTTAGCTGTTCTCTTATTCTCTCACAGCACATACTGAACATTCTCTCACTTTGGAGCCTGTTCCATGGCCATGGGAGCCCATGAAGGCTCTAACTCACAAGTGTGTCTCTGTGCAAGCTTACTGCGTCACCGCTCCCAAGGGCTGTGTCTGCATGGTGTTGCTGCAAGGCTACTAGGCATGGCAGACTTCTCCTTTTCCCCCACCCCAAGTTCCACATGGAAAGTAGGACACAAAAGGCTCTTTGCTTTTGGCTTCCTGGTCACTGTATCTGGTAACACCCAATCCCTTCAAGATTTTAGCCCAGGGGGAAGTGGGGAGGCAATGATAGGATGGCCTCATTATTTCACTTCCCTTAACCCCCTATCTCCAACTTAACCACACTCACAAGACATGTCCTCCATGTTACTTCCTTTTCCTTCCTGAGCAGTTATTTGCTCTGCTCTGTATCCCAGAGCCAAAATGGGGCGGGAGGGTGTTGCTGGGAGGGCAGGGTGGGGACCACAGACTCCTACTGATAATGAAGAATCAGAAAACTGTCTTTGTTACAGGGACAACTTTTTATTTTATTTGCATTATTTGCTTCATCATACTAATGTTTCTTGGTTGGCTAAGTAATCTTTGTAACTATTATTATTAATGACTACCTAATAGTTCTTCATAGAGATATTTTTAAGCACCGGAGTAGTGTTGAGGATATGGGTATTGTACACAGAATTATTTTCGAGTTTCTCTGAATCTTTTGTTTTTCCTTAGGATAAATAAGCTTTAATTGGAATTACTGTGTGAAGAATATAAAGTTTACAATTCTTAAACCATATTTTCATATTGATTTCCAAAAAGCTTATTTCCATTTATACTGCTAGCTACAGTATGAACATATGCACTTCTCACAGCACGTTTTTTAGCTTATATGATCACTTTTCTAAATGTTGGGATAATAATGAGAACTAAGTTTACTGAGCCTTATTCTGAGCCAGGTACTGGGTCAGCAGTTTTCATGTATGGTTAATACATGCACAAAAACACATGAAATGCCCATAGTATCCCTGCGTCATAGTTTTATCCCATTCAACAGATGAAAAACCTGAAGCAGAGAGATTAAGTAATTTTTCCAGGTTTGCACAGCCAGAATATGAGGTAATGTCATAGATGCTTTAAATTTAATTTCTTTGTAGCTTAGCGGGATATTTTTCGAAATTCATGCTAACTAATTATATCTCTGCTTAAGCAAACTCTTAGGGGAGTTTCACTGTTTGTTTTTTTAACCAAAGAAGTGTGAGCTTTTTATATAATATATGCTAACCTTTTGGCTGTTATTTTTTTGATAGATATTTTCACAGTCTATTATTAATAACTTTTTATATGTTTAGTCTACCTGCTATGCTAAAAATATGACTATTCATATAACCTTTTCCTGGTGGTTTTAAAAGAAAGAATATAAGGGGAAATCTTGTAGACTGATTTCTAAAAAAAAGTAGCCTACTGAGACTTCCTAATACTCAAAATTACACATAATATCTAAAAGGACATTTTATCACATATAACATTAACTTTAATTTATATCACCTGGCATGCAATGAGCCATATTTCTTTCAATGGCTAAGCTGTTGCCAGGTTCTAAATCAGGCCCCTTCTGGAAGCTGCATTAACTCCTTCAGGAGAGCACTGCAGCAGTGAGCACAACAGATACCGCCTCAGGAATGGCAGGGAGGTTGGGTTCACCGGAGAGAGCAAGATCTCAGCCAGGGAAAGCCACAGTGCATAGTCACTGGAAGTCTGCCATCCTAACAGGCTGCTTGCCCCCTGGGCTGTCCACAGGGGTTGTTTTCAGTTCAGCTGTGACATCCTGATCTGTTTGTGAAAGAATGATAAAATGTGTTAAGTTGGCTTATTCTACTACAAAGCTTCTCTGTTTCCTTTGCCCCCTTGTGCACTGTCCACAGACTCACCTCTGCCACCTGGTTTCTAGTACATCCACATTTCCACCCAACGCATCACACTCAGACTCCAGAATCGATTCTAGCATCATTCGTCCAATCAAAATATTTATTACGCATCTATGTGCTAGCAGTTGAATCTACAGCAGCGATCAAGACACGGTCCCTTCCCTGAAGGAGCTTCCCTTTGACATCTTAGTGGGAATCCGGTCCATGAGCTGCCTTCTCTAGAGCATTAGGAAGCAAACCTTCTTTCTTGTAAATTAAATTTCATGTATCGGTAATTAAGACACTGGTAATAGTTTCAGTGATAAAAGAGCCTTCATGCTGCCCTCTCAAATCTCTCTCCCTCCCTCCTTTGTCTCTCTTGTTCTCTCTCATCTTATACCCCTACACACATTCTCAGTCCCTAAATTGAGACCTCACAACTCCCAGCATTTTCTAATTTGTTATGGAAGGAAAAGCGAATTGAGTGTCAAATTCACCATACCACTTATCCAATGAAGAAATCAACAATAAAATGCTTTTCCAATGTAAAGTCTGCATTGCATAAAAATGAGGAATATCTAAATGAAAATAGAGAGAGAACAACACTCTGGAAAATATATTTTGAAACTGTACACACACAGTGAATAACTTATGACGGCTACAGACCATTCTAACCTTTATATTCAGAAGGGAGCAATTACTCACAGCCACGTGGCGTATAAGAATTATCATTACTCACTTGTGAAAGCAAACATGTAAATGCCACTGTAGGCAGTAATGGTCATGCACTATCACTCTACTTTTAATAGAATATTTGTGCTGATACAGTTAGTAAATTTAAAAAGATATTATTTTTATGCCATAAAGAAACTGTTCTATTACAAGGAAAAGGCAAAAGAAAAAATAAAAATAAGCATGAAAGAAGACAGTAGGGAAAGAGATGAAAAATAGAGAAGAAACATAACAAAACTCATAATGAGTGGTTGGGAATGCTAGGTGTTTTTACATGAATTACCTCATCCAATATTTATTTTTATATCCATGAAATAAATATTATTCACCTCTGTGTTAGTGTTCTCCAGAGAAACAGAATCAATAAAATAAATATAAATAAATATAAAAATATAAAAAACATAAAAATAAAATAAAATAAATGTACACATGTATGTGTGTATACAGAGATGGAGATAGAAACAGAGAGATTTATTTTAACAAATTGGTTTACATGACCAGTAAATCTGAAATCTGAAGACCAGAAAGTTGGAAATTCCAGCAAGCTGCTAGAGTCTGAAGTTTTGAGTATTAAGGCACAGGTAGGAGTTCTATGTTGAGGTCTAGAGGCAAAATTCCTTCTGCTTCCAGTGACATCGGTCTTTCAAGGCCTTCAACTAACTATGTGAGGCCCACCCACATTATGGAGGGGAATCTGCTTTACTCAGAGTATACTGATGGAAATGCTAATCACACCTTAAAAATACCTTCACCACCACATGTACACTGGTATTTGACAAAAAAAGCTTGGCATTGTAGCCTAGAAAATTTGATACGCAAAATTAACTGTCCACCCCCACCCCCCAAATTTTTAGAAATGGGAAAATGGAGGCTCAAGATGCTAGTAACTCATCCAAGGGCACACAGGAATTTCAAGAAAGCAGCAGTGTACAAGCTTTGGGAAAATGTGTGTGAACACATCCCGGCTGCAGTAATTACTATCTGTTGGAACGTGGAGAATTAACATGTCTGTGCCTTCATTCTTCCACCTATAAAAGGGATTATTTAGCAGACTTTTCCTGGTTGTTGTAAGGACTCAATGAGATAAAGTGTTTGATATCAGGAATGGAATAGAAAGAGGCCTGTGAATAAGCATGCGCTTCTACTTTACCATCCTTCACAGGGCATAACCAGATCCAAATTCAAGGTTGGCTAGCTCCAAGCTAGTCTGCTAATTAATAAAACTCATAATGCAATGTCAAGAATATAAAATACTAATTTGTTTTACATGGAGTTATCACATGCTGTGTATTTATGCTATTTCTTTAGCAAACACTGACATATGTCATCTTATAGGAACCTGAAGCCTTTCATCAGGTCTGAGAAGAGAAGGGGAAGAGAGGGCCACATACATAGTAATAATATTTAAAAAAACCAGTATGACGAGGTTATTACCCTCAGAAGAGCTTAGTCTAATCTGGAAGACAAAACATGTGTATATCACATGAAGTTCAGAGCTGACCAGCTCAAAGATATGTTGCAGCCTTCTCACTAAGGTCCAAGCCACATTCAGATATCCCCTCATCAAAATGATTGACACCAATAAAAAAGAATAACGGGTCCATTATCACTTCTAATATTTTTGTGGGAGCACAGTGCCTGCAGGGATATGGTCTTGGTAAGGTACGGTAAACACAAATAAAACTGTTAGGCCATTATATATGCTCATGATACAACAACCATAACCCTAACAAATTACAGTGGTTAATGACCAGCTCACTGTAGCCCTAGTGCTCGCTTTTTACTTGGGTGTTAAATAACAAACATTAACTGGCTAGTCATAATCTGTTCCGTTGATTGGGATTATTATTTATTAAAGCACACGTTTTGGTGTATCTATAGGTAGGTACGAAGGTACAGCTCTGCAACAAGCAATCTGTTTTCTTCATTCTTTAGTTTAAATAATACATGGAACTGGAATACCTTTCTGTGTTATGCTTTAATCTATTACCTATACAAAAGAAGAAAAATAAATAAATAGAAGCAGTTTAATACACATTTACGAAGCTCCCTTTCTACAATTCCCTAAAAGGGCAACTTACCGCTCTGCTCTGTGTCGTGAACACCTTCCTACATCTCGGAGGCCATCATCCTATTAATTCATAATCATGACTCCTTCATGTCCATATACAGAGTGGAATTTAATTCACAAATGCTTAGGTTCTCTTTGAGCTTAGAACTGTCATTTTCCCTAAGTAAATGTCTGTTTCAGTGCAATCTTGGGTTCCCTACTCACGCCCACTCCATGCCATCCACCATGCCTCTAGCAATCTCCACGAGATTATTCAGTTCTTCCTTCCACTTCAAAGTTCTTCCCATCCATTCCCCCTTCATCCAACCAAATGGTGCACCAATTCTCCCTCCCCCGTGCGTACCCCTGTGCACCATACGTCGTGTATCTGAAACACACTTTTGTTACGGGGATGACTCCTCGTAGACTGCATATTTCTTGGGGCCAAAGACTATATTTGATTCATTTTCTATTCCCAATGCCTCAAGAGTATTTGGAATACGTTAAGTAACTAATACTATTTGATAAATAAATGAATGAGGGGGAATATCACAGTTGCTCCCCAAAGTACTTTGACTGCTTCCAGCTAGTAGCTTTTGCACTGGAGAATTCACTGTGATGAATGTGAGTCTCTTAGAATCAGAACATTGGAGACAGAAGAGACTTCAAGTACTATCCAGTGCCTCATCTTACAAATAAGGGAAACTTGGCCCTCAAAGTTTACTATTCTAAGATGACACGAACTACAGGTATGAGTGCCAGGATGAGAATTTACAGCTCCTAACAATTTGTCAGATACCCTGACCTTCTACCATGTTGTCTCTCTTGAAAGTGAAGTAAACTGCATTTCCTTTCAAAGATGTCATATATTGACAGATCTATTAATTCAAAATGGCGTCCTCTCACAATCAGTGAGTTTCTTATTATAGCACTTATTCTGCTTTTCCCAAAGGTCATCACTTCTTAAAAAGATGCCTTGAGACATAGTTTCTTAAAAAGACATACTCAAGACTTTAGGGTTCCTGATTTATACATAAATACTGAGTAGATACATGTCATTTTTCTTGGTAATAGGTAATATGTATGTAAAATACATACATTTTGCCAATGTAGGCCTTTCTTAAAAACAAGAGGATACAGCCTGCTGTATTCACATTATATTGTGCACTTAGGGGCATCTTTTGTTACTGTCTATTTTATTAGCCTCAACTATAAAAATAACAATTTCAATGAAATACATTTATCTGCACAGTAGAGATTTTCCGATTTTTGAAAATTGAGTCCTTTATGATTTTTTTAGATTTATTTATTTGAGAGAGGGAGAGTGCACAAGGGGGGGCGCAGAGGAGAGGGAGAGAGACGATCTCAAGCAGACTCCCCACTGAGCACAGAGCCTGACATGGGGCTTGATCCCAGGACCCTGAGATCATAAGCTGAGCCAAAACCGAGAGTCAGACGCTTAACCAACTGCACCACCCAGGCATTCCTGAGTCCTTTATAATTTAATGGCTAACATAATCATCTCTAGATCTGGTAATTCCACGTGGGACTTTGATTTCTATGTGTGCTGGCAAGACCCAACAGTGGCACACAGGCCCCCTCCAGCAAGAATAGCTAGAGATCACAAGATGATAGATGATAGAATGTCAGTGGGAGGATGCTTTCTTTTAAAATGTTTAAGACACATTTTAAAATCTGAACTGTCAATTTCAAAAGAGAACACTTTTACTTTTTTTATATTTATATTTTTATATTTGTTGAAGTTTAAAAGTTTGTATCACGTCAGCTTTAAAATTACAAGGAATGGTTGGCCTTCAAATAATAAATTAAGATGTAGGTTTGGAGTTGTTAGGATGTCAGTCATTCTGACTGACAAATTTCACTGCTGAATTAAGCTTTAAATTTCTATAAATTTGACTGCCAGTTGGAAAGGTTTGATGTAGTCCCCAGTTCTCTGTAAAAATGCTATTTTCTTTTTCTTTTTTTTTTTTTTTAAAGATTTTATTTATTTATTTGACAGAGAGAGATCACAAGTAGGCAGAGAGGCAGGCAGAGAGAGAAAGGGGAGGAAGCAGGCTCCCTGCTGAGCAGAGAGCCCGATGCGGGCCTCGATCCCAGGACCCTGGGACCATGACCTGAGCTGAAGGCAGAGGCTTTAACCCACTGAGCCACCCAGGCGCCCAAAATGCTATTTTCAATAGAGAGTCCAAAATGTTGTGTGGTTAGTAATGGTGGTGCACGCATGCATCAGATTCGCCCCTGGACCACTGCCCACGTGTCTCTTCATGAGAGTAAGTGACCATCCTTTCACTGAGTGCAACAGAATATTTTTATTCTGAATACCAGCACACTAAGAAAACACTGGTGTAAAATTGTACTGTGTAACCCAGAGGTGAAAGACAAAAGAAACTATTAACATTACCAAACACAACCCCCAATATATCACAAATAGAAGTGAGCCAGCACATCACTAGGTAGTGCCACAACAGGACCAAAACCAGGTTTCTGAATTCTCTCTACTCGGACCTTCTTTTCCATGTCCACACCCTCACATGACAATTCTTTCTTCTAAAAGTCTTAGGTACAGGGCGCCTGAGTGACTCAGTCATTAAGAATCTGCCTTCAGCTCAGGTCATGACCCCAGGGTCCTGGAATCGAGCCCCACATCAGGGCCCCTGCTCTGCAGGAAACCTGCTTCTCCTCTTCCATTCCCCCTGCTTGTGTTCCCTCTCCCATTGTGTCTCTCTCTGTCAAATAAATAAATAATAAATCTTTTTTAAAAAGGCTTAGGTATATTCCCTCTTCAATAATTTGATACTAGAACAGATACTAATCTGATTTTAATAATAATAATAATAATATATAATATAATATAATAATAATAATAATAAATAATAATAATAATCTGTTTTAAAGTGAATGAAATATCCATACCATGTACTTAAACAAAGAATTCAGAGAAGTAATTCCATGCCATGTTTTGTGAAAAACTTTTGTTGAAACATTTAATATCAGTCTTGAAAAGCAAAATAAGAATAGATTTTACTTTTTCAACACATTTGATGAAATATATTTGTTCGTCCCTCCACAGTGAGGGAGACAACTGAAATGGCTTGACCTTTGGAAGAACCAGAATGCAGGGTAGTGACCATGAAATGAATTCCTATCAAAGATATATCTCGATGATCTAAAAATTAATGTGCTTGTTTATGAAGCAACTAGAAGACAGTCTGTAAATATAAACAGTAGGAGGAGAAGCGGAAGAGTCACAATCCATGTCATCTGGATTGTGTTTTGGGTTTCAGAAAAAGCAAAATTCCCAGTAGAAATGTAGAACTATATTTACATATATGTAAAGCTAACTTAAAATTATTTTACTCAAGAAAAGAAAAGTCCAAGTAAATGCTTTACATAGATAATTTGCAGTACACACAACTGGATGATAAACAAAGGAAAAGATGCTCGACCTCACTCTCAGTTGGGCAAAAGTCTAATAAAATACAATTTTTCACCTATCCTACTGCAAAAATGATAAAGATTAGCAATCATTACTGCTGAATATTTTATGGAAAATCAGACATTTACATTTGGAGAGGGTGAACATATAAACAGGCAGAGCTTCTTAGAGAATAATTTAGTATCATCAATCCAAATAAAATATACAAGGAATTACATTTCCAGGGGTCTCTCCAGAAATATTCACATGAGCACAAAGTTATGTCTTTAAAAATGGTTGTTACACTACCGTCAAAGTATAACTTTAAGGATATGCTAAAGTTTTCCAATAATTATTGTGCATATGTGTGGAATACTATGAAGCCAGTAACAGAAATGAGGAGACAATACCTGTGCAAATGGGCAAAGATCACAAAGATAAATGTTAAATAAAAACATCCATAAAAGAATTCAATTTACATATTTTAAAAACCACCTGTATGCCCACCATCTATAATTTAAAAGTTGTGTTTCTATAAACATAAGTGTATAGAGAATGTCCTAGAAGTATATACAACCAAGGCGTAACAGTAATTGCTTTCTAAGGAAGAGAACAGAAATTAAAGGGAAGAAACACATTCACTTTAACTATTATATAAAAATAAATTGCCCTCATTTTTTATAAGAATTCATATATATGTGAATATGTATCTATATATATACACACACACACACAAATTTAAACTACATTAACCAAGGGCTAACTGATCTTTCCAATCCACAGAAGTTATCGGTAATTAGTGTACAAATTATTCATATTTAACAAGCAGGGTCAAATTGTCAGAAGGGGCTTAAAACAAGTTTTCTAACAAGATTTTTAAATATATATATATATATATATATATATATATATATATATTCTCTGTTTATATAAGTTAGACTCATAATCTATAAAGGATTTGTGAAGTATAGAGAAGTTTCTATTCAAATTCTGTCATCATTACTAAAAGTTCCAAATACCTAGAGCCAAGATTAATGGAAATTTACTAAAATGATGCCATTTGCATTTATGGACATAAGTGAAAGACTTCAACCTTGCCTGCTTCAAATATTTCAGGCTATGAAGTTTCCTCTAATATAGTTTTAGCCACATCCTACTTTTAAGAATTATTTGATTCTCCTTTTTGGAATTTTTTTTTATGTCCTAGGCAGAGAGTAGTCAAACTCTTCACAGCTGACCTTTAATTATTAACCAAAAAAAGTCTAAAAATGAATTCAACCTTACAGGACAGAGAAAAATAATAACAATATAAATCAAACTGGAACTGAAGAAAAGATAATTCTAACACAGTATCTGAAAGTTAATAATTGAAGTCTGTTTTATCCAGAATATAACCAAAAGATGGCTCTTTTGAAAGATTAAGAACATCGTGGAAGATGCAACAAAGTAACAGACAAAAAGAAAGTATCCGCAATGAATGAGCAAAAAGATAACCAGGACTCCTCTGTAACATGAGCGGTGAGGCAGTTCTATAACACCCCTCACTCCCCATTGTCTTACACCTGCCCTGTTCCTTTATCTACCTCAACTACTTGGCCCCTGAAAAAGCTGAACTATGTAATCCTGAGCAAAGAATAGGAACAGGCAATTTATAGAAGAAAAATACAAAAGACGTAAATAAATTCAAGAAAACATTTGTCATCTCTCACTCAGCTGTTCGGCCAGTATTAGTGTGGTTACGAGGAACAGAGAATTGTTAACTTTATTACATTCATGTCATCTTTTTTGAGGACATCTGGTCGGCGTTAATTGAAAATTTTAAATACACACCACCTTTGAAGCAGAGATTCCACTGTTAGGTGGAATTACTCACAGAAATCATGCAAATTCACAATGATAACACTTGAAGCATTCTTAACGATAGTTAAAAAATAAAAAAATAAAAACAACCTGAATGTCCACCAAGAAGGGGCTGGTTGGATAAGTTCTGTGAAATGAAATACTGACTACTATTCAATCATTAGATAAAATTAAATAGATCTGTACTACTATAGGGGGACAACTTGCAGAAAATGTTGATGATATAGTCTTACCCTAAAGAAACCAAACAAAACAACTCTTTTACAAACACCAGGTAAATGGAATACTGCAGACTCTCAGCTGGCCAGTCCCAGGACCTAATCCTGCTGGCTTAGTTCATTTACCAACTATGAATAAATGACTTTCTGGCTGAGGCTATCAGAAAAAATTACCCCCCAAGTACCTCCCCTTTATGCAAATAAAAGTGCTCTTTAAAAATTCTAACCAGTATGCACAAATAGTCAATAAACATATGAAAAGGTGATTATTCCACCAGCCATGAGGGAAAAGAAAATTAAAACCATAATGCAATCACTCGCAGAAGAGAATGGTTAAATGAGAAACAAAAAAACCTTTGTAAATGTTGGTGAAGATATTAAACAATCAGACTCTCATACATGATGGTGGAACATAGTTGATTTAATCATTTCAGAAAATTGGTCGTGTCTACCAAAATTGACTATTTGCACATATTTATATTTTAGACATAAGAGCACAGAACCAACCAAAACGTGTTCTCTTCCAGAAACATACACTAGAACATTCATACCTGCACTATGGCCATAGCCCCAAACTACAAACTATGCAAGTGTTCATTTTTACTAAGAATATAGCATATAGTGTTCAAAAGGGAATCTGTTAGGATGCTGAACATTGAACATATAAGTAATTTTGATGATGACCATAAAGAAGCAGAGTAGAAAGGTTAAGGGTGTATTTCATCCTCTCATCCCCTTATGTAAAGATAACTATGTAGCAGACCAGTATTATAAGATTCTCTATAACTGCTCTAGAGAAGAGAACCATTCTCCTGGGGCCCTAATCATGACTAAGTATCACTGCTTCCATTGTTGGGTTCTCTGGCCTTAGAAATGACTTTCTAGATCTCTCATTGGTACACCTAGGTCATTCATAAAATCTGGCACATAGAGTGGATTCAGGAAATCCAGAATCGTACTAATAAACAATAAATAACAGAGGATATCAGGGGGAAAGCAATATAAAAATCAATCCCCCTTTCAGTTTCCATTTCTTTACTGTCTGTTCTATATACAATATGGCAGAGGAAGTCTAAGAACTTTTTTGTCACTTAGTCAGCAATATCATGTGTCATTTGGCAAACCCAGAGTTTTCCAGTATCTAGGGAAATAATAGGTATGAAGAAATCAGAGCAGTTCTTGGCACATGGCAAATACGTTAAACATGAGCTGCTCTTCTCTTTCCTATGCTAAGATACGGCTGGAATAATGATTTGGGGGATGGTTAGATTATACATTGTTGTCCTGTCATCTAATTCAGTTTCATCAATCAATGAAAGACACACTCAGCAAGCTCTTTGCTTTCTGCCGTGGAGGGTTTTGTCTCACTTCATTTCACAAAATTAGTCTCATCCATGGACTTACAGTAACATTCAGAAAACACCTTGGTTTTTTGTGATGTTTGCGCTTCTAGAGAACGCCGGGTCTGAGCAGCGAACCCATTAGGGAAGTGGCTTTGAACATTCCCTGTATTCTCTCTCATGACTTTAAAGCAATGCATTTTATCTTCCACTGCCTGATGATGATAACCATCTTTGTTTTACAATAAGAAATGAATATTGCATTAATTATTGTTCCTTAATCATTTTAGAATACTATAAGTGTTTCAATAAAAATTGCTAGGCTAATCAAAATATTTCCTGTTTCATTAAAACCATGAACTGTCCCCCATGACTGCAAAAGGGGCAATAAAGTTTGATAGCATGGCGCACTCAAGATTGCCTATTGGATAAGGGTGATTTTTCTCAAAATGTGTTATGTGAATGCATTAAATAGTTGATGCTTAATAAAAGCAAAATAACATCCCTTTCCACTAAGCTGCCTCAAATACCAAAATTACATAAGAAAGATTTGCTAAACTAATGATTTTCTAAGTAGCTGCAAACGCTTGTTTAATTCCTGATGTGTTCTTTGTTCCTCAGAATGAATGCGAGTTGTTCTCAACTTGGTGGCATCACTTTTTTAGAGCAAGGATTTACTTAACGAGGCCTTTTATTCTAACTTGGATTTCATACTGACGCTTCTAACAATGAACTCTCAGGGAACACTGCCTCAGACATGAAAGCATTCACACAAAACCAGGATCCTGTACCTCTTCATTCTAATTATGTGATCTCTGGGCTGGTTTGTCTTAATCATATTTGAGAACATAACAATGTTTGTCAAGGATATAGTTCCGAGTCTATTGTTGCCTGCAAACATCATGAGGTTTGTTCCCTTTAATGACTCACTTCTGGGGTCCACTCCCTTGTGTAATCCTCTCCCCTTTACTGATTCTGGGATTGGCTATATGACTTTCTTTGGCCAACGGCACATAAGCAAATGCAATGCAAACAGAAGCTAGTTAAGTGCTTGTGCATTAGGTCTTACCTTTTGGGGGGACTCCTCTGCCATATGGTGAGATCACATGGATGAAAACTAAGATGAGTTGGGTGACAGTTCCATGCAACTGTCAGACATGTGTGGGAAGTGGTTCAGAACAGGCCAGTCCCAGCCTAACTGCCAAACACCCACAAATACATCCATGAGTCCAGCCAACACCATGTGGGGCAGTGAGGAAACTCTCTCCGCCTTGCCCCACTCCTGACCAGCAGAACTGGGAACAAATAAATGGTTCCTATTTCAAACCATTCAAAATCACAAGGCTTCCATTCTGTCTTTCCCTATTTCTCTGAGCTAGAATAGAAACATAGGATGGATAAGCAAGGCTCAGTTACATGGAAGAAGACAACACTTGGAGGAACCTCTCTGGACAGAAACAAAGAGTATTTTCTGTGACCAGGAGAGATCAAATAATGGGTGATGGGCGTCTCACCCTGGATCACTGTGACTTAATACCTGTCATCAGACCAGTATACTAATATAACCACTGAACACTTTTGTCAATATGTCAGCCACCTGAAATTAAATCTAACTCAGTGGGAGAGACACCAAATTGCTTTAATTGTTTCTACCCGCTGAATCAGTTCTCAAAATTGAAATCAGGTTTGGAAAGATAGTTATTTTTCCGTACCCCTAGTTTATAGATGGTACTTAAACAACTATATGTGCTTCAAGTGCCTAACTTCTCTAACTAAAAACACAGTTATTAGAGAACATATCATTCTTTGCATTTCCCCATTGTACCAACATATAATTGACCAATTATATATGACCATGTTTGACTGACCTTGGCAGCACTCTATCTTCTTTGTTCATTATTCCAAACAGTTAGCAATTATTTTCTGCATATCTTCCATGTGCCCAGCATTGAGCTAGATATTGACAGATAAGATAAGCAAGGTCCTCATGGAACAGCCATCCTGGAGGAGAAAAACAGACAATTACCCACAAACATCTTAAAAACATGATTATTAAAAATCCTAAGTGTTCTAAAGGAATAAAACAGGGGCAAATGGGTGGTGCAGTCACTTGGTTTCAGCTCGGGTCTGATCTCAAGATCATGAGATCGAGTCCCGCATTGGGCTCTGCATTCAGTGTGGAGTCTCCTTGGGTTTCTCTCTCTCTGTCTCCCTCTGCCCCTCCCCTCCATGTGTGCGCCTCTCTCTCTGTCTTTCTCTAAAATAAATAAATAAAATCTATAAAATAAAATAAAACAAAATAAAATTATTTTAAGAAAGTGCTAAAAGAAAAGGCTTCTTCAGATAGAGGGGTATCAACAAAGACCTGACTGAGGACACAATATTTAAGGCCTGAAAAATGAGAGGGAGTCATCCAGGTGTAGTCATCCAAGATGATTAGGTCTAAAAGTTTCTGTGATGGTGACTACATGTCAAATGTGGCCTCACTTTTACACACTGTCAGTCAACAGTGAACATAGCAGACAAGACCCTGAGACACCTGGGTGGCTCAGCCGATTAAGCATCTACATTTCGCTCGGGTCATGATCCCAGGCTTCTTTGATCAGTGGGGAGCCTGCTCCTCCCTCTGCCTGCTCTGCCTGCTGCTCCCCCTGCTTGTGTTCTTTCTCTCTTTCTCTCTGACAATAAATATAATCTAAAAAAAAAAAAAAAAAAAAAAAGACAAGACCCTATTGCTATAATCAGTGCCATTGACACTTCATTAAAAAATATCTAATAGTAAATCAAATTACCTGGTTGGATTATGTGGATTTTTTCTTTTCCACTTTTCAACTAGTTGTGGTGAAGTTTGATGAAAATACAAGTCTATCTTTATGTTGCTATGTTACTTCTACCCAGTTGTCTATTTAAAAGTGTTACTTACGATAAAGCCAGATTCTCTATCAATTCACTTGCATGAATCTTTCCAATGAGTCTGAGTTGATGATACTGTATATATAGATGTCTACTGTGCCATTTTGCAGGTTAAAAAAAAATTGAAGTAAATTATGAGATGCCTATTCCAGAATGAGAACTGGCACGGGTTTGTTTTGGAAGATAAAAAGAAGAGTCTAGAGCCCTTGATGTCTAACATTCAGCTCATCAACCTGAACCTTTTCCTCATATTCTTCTTAAAGGTGTTAGTTTCATCCTAGAGAAGGATGTTATATTTATATTTTGGACATAAGAGAGAATTCTTATATAAACTTTTGGCTGAACTAAGTCCATAGAAAAGAAACATCCTAAGGGTAAAAATAGAGTTTGGTGGTAGAAGCAAGCCGTGTACAGTAATAGCTATTTCACACTTTCAGAAAGTTGATTCCAGCATGGTTTGCAATTGCAGGAACAGAGAGACATAAGCTAATTAGTTATTGAGTCCCTATGTTCTTCTTTAAAGAACGCCATCGATCTTTGCCCTCCAAAAGTTATTTTTACACAGTCACATGGCGAGCTAGTGGGTGACAGACCTCCCGTGGGGTCCTACTTTAAGCTTTGGTCTTTGAAATGAAAATAATCATACTTTTATTTACAGAGAGTTCGAATCTTCCACGTAATATGGCTGTAGTCATCAAGTAAACCATATTTAATTACCTATGGCTAATTACTTGTATAGCACTCAAATGTATTTAATGTTACCATTTCAAAGCCACATGGGAGGTCTTTCAACTGTGTTCCTTCAAATCTTGATAGCAAGAGTCCTGTGGCTATCATTATGTGTATTATTGCCTCCAAAATGCTGATATGAGAAAAAAAAAAAAAGGCTTAAGAAGAAACCTATTCGGCCACTATGAGCTTAATGAGACATTACATCTGCTTTAACACTGAAGATACTTTCGTTCTAATATACTTCATTTGAGACTTATGTGTTGATAGTCCAAGTGTACATTCATTATTTTAAAAAATTAGATAGATTAGCCTATTTATACATTCTACAATTATTTAAAATTAAATTTTCTCATACAAACTATTTTAATGCATTAGATTTCTTTTTTTTTTAAGATTTTATTTATTTATTTGACAGACAGAGATCACAAGTAGGCAGAGAGGCAGGCAGAGAGAGAGAAAGGAGGAAGCAGGCTCCCTGCTGAGCAGAGAGCCCGATGCAGGCTCGATCCCAGGATCCTGGGATCATGACCAGAGCCAAAGGCAGAGGCTTTAACCCACTGAGCCACCTAGGCGCCCCAATGCATTAGATTTCTAATCCTTTACTCTATTACAGTACCAAAACTTCTGACTAATATTAAAGGTATGACAATTGTTTATTAGAGTGTCCGTGGAAGCAGAGGGAAGTCTGGGATCTGTGACTATGATGCCTGGAGATGACGGCAGGATTACCTCCCCTGGCAGCCAACAGTAAGAGAAACCACGAGAAAAGTCCCCATTGGAACAAGCCTGCTTGCCCTGGTCTCTTACTTCGACTGCCGGATGAGCCTTCCAATGGCGAGAGCAACTCCACCCAGCAGGAAGTGGCCCAAGACATTTTGCCATACCAACTGCACGGGACTTTACGAGACTCTATTTCAACTGCCAACACCCCATTTCATAGTGATCCCAGGGCTTGTACCATCTTTGCTCGTCCTATAGAAAGCTCCACTCATTTGTGTTACAGCCCAGATTTGATTCTTCGGTGTTATTAGGGAAGTGTGATGAAGAAGAAGGAGTCCTGGGCTCTCCTTCTCCTAAAGTCCCGTCTGTGCACTGACACGCCTTCATACTGGGCATGTTTTATTCAGCTGAATGGGCTTAAAATATAAGCTGGAGGGCTTCCTGTTCTAAAGGGAGGAAATGGGTATCATATCTTTTTTTTTTTTTTATAAACATATATTTTTATCCCCAGGGGTACAGGTCTGTGAATCGCCAGGTTTACACACTTCACAGCACTCACCATAGCACATACCCTCCCCCATGTCCATAATCCCACCCCCCCTCCCAACCCCCCCTCCCCCCATCAACCCTCAGTTTGTTTTGTGAGATTAAGAGTCACTTATGGTTTGTCTCCCTCCCAATCCCATCTTGTTACATTTACTCTTCTCCTACCCCCTTAACCTCCCATGTTGCATCTCCTCTCCCTCATATCAGGGAGATCATATGATAGTTGTCTTTCTCCGATTGACTTATTTCGCTAAGCATGATAATGGGTATCATATCTTAAAAGCCTTTTCAGCATTGCACAAGCTTCCTACTGTAATACCCCCCTGTTCCTGGATCCAACAAGATGGGCAGGTGAGTCCCAAGATCTTTAGAAATGTCTCTTGAAATAACATGCTTAATCTGCTTTCCGGGCTGCCCACAAGCATACAGGGCCACCACACCAAATTTCTTCTGTTTATTTCTACCTCAATTTTTAACTGAATCAAGTTTATTCAGCAAAGTTACAGTGTGGCTGACAGACAACACCTCAGTCCGAGAGCTACATCATCATCTCTACAAAATACACCAATATTCCCCATCCTAGAATACTGCAAATCCTCTCCTCTTTTCTAGGATTAGAAACCTAATGCATTAAAATATTCTGTATGAGAAAATTTAATTTTATATAATTGCAGAATGTATAAATACATTAATCTATCTAATTTTTAAGATAATGAGTGCACACTTAGACTAGAAACACACAAGGTCTCAAATAAACTATACTAAAACAAAAGTATCTGGTCACTCCTCTTTTCTGTTCCACAAAGACACTAGTGTTCAACAAAATAAATCTTTGATTGGTTCACACCTATACGAGTGTCAGAAATGACCAGAAGCATCCAACATTAGCATTTTCATTTCTGAATTCCTCATGTTCCTCTTACTCCAAACCTACCGCACCCACATCCTTTCCTACCTCAGGAGATGGTCGTTCCTTCCTTACAGCTGCTCACACACAAAAAACTTTGTTCCCGTCTTTCTCTCACTTTGCACGTCAATCCATCAGCAATTCCTATTACTCTGCCTTCGATACATTTCAAAAATCTGCTTTCAGTATATGTCCAAACTCCAGCCACTTCTCACCAATCCCACTGCTACCCACTCCATTGTTACCACACTAGACAGAGCCTCCCTCTTTCTACCCTTGCTCCCTTATATAAAACTCTACAAACTCCAGAATAATTCTTACAAAATATGTGAATCATGTCATCCCCTCACTCAGATCCCCCATGTGTCTCCCCACTTCACTAAACTAAAATCCCAATCCTTACAGTTGCTGAAAGTCTCAGATCTTCTCCCTCCCTCCTGCTACTCCTCTTTCCCTGCCGCGATGGCTTCTCCTATTCCTCTAACACACTATGCAACTCTGTCCGGAAGGCTCACCCTCTCCATCAGACCTCCCCCAGAAGGCTAACCCCTCACTCATTCGAGTCATTGCTTAAATGTCATTTTTTAAATGAAACCTATTCACAAGGCTTAGTTCAACACTGGAAATTGCACCAGACCTTCACCTTAGCATCCTAATCCCCTTTACCCTGCTCTTTTTTTTTTCCTCCAACACACATTTCTTTTTGTCATATTTATTGTTTGTCACATTCTACTAGACCATAAGTTCTAGGAGACAATGATCTTGACTATGAGGGCATAAAAGACACAAAGCCAGTATCTCCCCAACATCGGTTGACTGAATTTTCTCCTACACGGCTCCATCTCAGCTTGAGGGGTCTTACCCAAGTTCCTGGATGAGGTCCGGGTCTCTTCCCTAGTGACAGCAGTCAGGAGCAATTGCAGTCCTGAACGCTTCCACTGAAAGTTAAGACGGACTCCTCCAAATTGAGCACAATCTGTTCAGAGTTCCCAGGAGCTGTCAAAATACATATAAATAACACCCATAAGATTTGGAAACACATGCAATCTCAGAACCAAACATGATCAGTATAGCTGCCTGCAATTTGAGGATAGTTCTGTTCTTTTAAAGTCTAGACCAGGAACTCTCACATTTATGTCTGGTGACAATGCCGGTGGGGAGAAATGATTGTCACCGACACAGAGCACTTCCGTGTGTGGGCATGAGATCATGTGCAATTCCTTGACTGATGACATTCTGCCAATGAGGCTTCTCCCTCCAGTCCTGGAACCCAGTGTAGACCTGGGAAGTCTCTGTTCTGAGCTTTCCCCTTTCTGTGAACAGCACATGCCACATGAAAGCATTCAAGCTTCTCAATTCCAGGCCGTGATATTCTCTGTGATTCCAATCTGTGGCTCTTCTTTCAGAATTTTTCTACCAGAGTACAAAGTCAGACCCATTCTGCCATTCCCATAACCCCAACTCTTTTTTTTTTTTAAATCAACATATAATGTATTATTTGTTTCAGGGGTACAGGTCTGTGAATCATCAGTCTTACACAATTCATAGCACTCGCCATAGCACATACCCTTCCCCATGTCCATATATAACCACAACACTTATTCAGAATGTTTTCAGCTTATAATTTCCAATTACTAAAGTAAAGCCTCCACGTTATATCCGCATTTGGGTCGAATCCCTCTCCCGGGGCTTGAGAATTTGGAATTCCACTCATTTCTTCCTCGGTCTGCCCCCTAAGGAACCACGAGAAAAATGCATAATACTCCCCTCCAGCTGCTCTCCCAAACGCTGCCTTCCTCAGCTTCAAAACTCATTAGGACATGAACAACGTTTCCTGTTTTAATGGTAACATACACAATGCTAGTTCAGCCTCTTGTTCAGCTACACCTGGATCTGAGCCTGCTTCCCCCAACGTCCTCGGTCACTCAGATGTTACCTTACCCCTTCAGCTTGGCTTTATAAATCTTAAATCATTAGAGTAGGAAGAGTCCCATCTTCTAAATCTGAATGTCTCCTGACCCGTTTTTTGCTTTCCTACAGTTTCTGTATTGACTTCAATAATCGTCTTTTTCCCATTGGTCTTGTTTCTTCTTGAGTTCCCAGAGATCTCCTTTCAAAATCAAAGCAACAATTTTCTTTGCACATGCAAATAATCATCTTTAGTGGCCAAGAAAGCTTTCACAGTTCCCTCTACCTCTAGGAACTGGGCTTCCTCAGCAGCAAGAAATCACAAATTTTGGTTCTCCTAAAGTCCTCTTTGAACTGTGAATTGTAATAACTAAATTGGTGATAAAATAAGAAAAAAAACCCTAATAACAAAAGCCCCCTGTGGTGGACCTTGTGGATACCCAAATTTGGATTCTGTAATGAAAGCTGACAAACATGTCCCCTTCTCCTCCTTGGCCAAAATTTAGGAAAACAGGAAATACAAGGTCAGTGAAGGCATCCCAGTCAGCAGATCCAAATATACACACAAGGAAAGGTTACTGGTTCCGGTGTGAGTCCTCCCTGGAAAACAAATCCGCTTCCCTTCCAACACTAGACTCTTCCTTATTCCATCTGGGAGGTTACCCAGCAGACATGCAGCTGCTCTTACAGAGTCTGTTCTGGCACAGAAAATGAACTTCCATCCCTGCCAACATGAGTCTCTGCCTATCCTTTTTCCAGCACGAGAACCGTGTTTCCTCCATGTGGAACATTATATATAAAATTTTCAGCTATTTCCATAGTTGGAGGTTCCCAGGAACGTCTGCTTCCCAAATTCTAGTCCTCTACTATGCATGTATGTGCCTTACTCTGCCCACTTACGGCAGTCATTAGAATCCCGAACTCTCCTATCAACTCTCTCTGCTGTGCAAAGGCACATAAGCATATTAACCCTGTCTGTTACCATTCATGTCTTTGATCCCTAGCATCACTGTGATCATCAGGCCGAATTAGACTGGAAGTAAACCACAGGAACAACTTGACTCATCAAGTTTAAAGTCTAGATAAGAAATAAGCCAGGTAGTCACTTTGGTCCCTTCCCCTTAGGTCTCGTTGCTATTCCTAGCCTTCTAAATCCCATTATTCTGATAATGAAGGCGAGACATGGATACACTTGTAAAAACAGAGTCAAGTTTACCATAAATTAATAAAATCAGGCAGTTACTTGGAGCCTCACCTATGTAAGGGTAAGCTGGATTTCAGGTACAGAATAAGATAAGCATAAACATATGGCAGTGCTCTACTTTTCTCCCCTCAAAGTATTTTTTTTCCCAAAAGGTAGTTATATTGTTATCTCTGATTTATTTGACATTTACTTCTTAAAATTATGAAGTAGGTCACCATATAACAAATGGCCTTCCATCACCCCTCAGCCCCTCGACCTTGGGTCTCATCATCCCAATTGCTTATGTGCATCACATACTCAAAAGCCTCCAAGTTTTCGTTTGTTTTGTCATGCCAACACAGAATGTCTTTTTCAACCTTCTCTCCCTATGAAAATGTCATTAATCATTCAAAGTGTGGTTTAGAAACGGACTATTCCATAAAGTCTTCTCAGTTTCTTTAGTCAGATTAATAATTTTCCTCTTCACTTCACTTTTACCTCTTTTATTATGCCCTTACCTATTCTGCCTGGAATTACAGTTTATAATTCAAGGCTCAAGGTCATATTTCAAAATTTGTAATTCAAGGTCATAGGTCTGACACCCAAAATAAATTATAAGCTTGTAAAAGGAGGACACTTATCATCACTTCCCCCATGGTAGAATCTAAGACTATGCCCAGCTTGTAACAGATACTTGTTTACTTACATGGTTGTTAATTAATTAAGAGTGAATCAAGAGAAGATGAAGATACACAGGTTACTAGGTAACATGGTTTTTGCTCAGACTTTTGAATTTAATAACATTAGGTTTCCTGTACTGAAATTGTTTTCTTCAAAATGGTTCTAGATGTTTAATATTGTCAAAATACCTGATCAAATTTTATCAAGCCCTTACTTATTACTCAGTTACTATTGGTTAATACTGAGCATAAAAAGAGAGGCAGAGTATGAAATGTTCTTCCAAAGGGAAAAAGAGAGAGACAGACAGACTTCCAAATAACCAACTAATCTCCCACCTTCAAGTTGTAAATTTGTAGTTTTAAATCCAGGATGGTACTAAGGTAATAATTAATTCAGTCAATTCAGTTTTATCAGGTACATTTAAACATAATATTTATTTCTCAAGATTGATTTTGCTTTATAAGTTTAAATGATGCACAAGTTAGCTTTGAATGCCTTACAAACTACCCCAAATCCATGTGGCTTTAAAAAGTCAATAATTTAGGAGCACTGGGTAGCTCAGTTGTTAAGGTTCTGCCTTTGGCTCAGGTCATGACCCCAGGATCCTGGGATCAAGCCCTGCATTGGGCTCCCTCTTTGGCAAGAAGCCTACTTCTCCCTCTCCCACTACCCCTCCTTGTGTTCTCTCTCTTGATGTCCCTCTCTCTGTCAAATAAATAAATAAAATCTTTTTTTTTAAGTCACTAATTTATTTAGCTAATGATTCTGTGTGTTGGCAATTTGAGCTGGGCTGGTTCCTCTAACTTAGGCTGGGCTTGTTCACATGCCTACAATCAGCAACCAGGTCCAAAGAAGGCTGACTGGTTTAGGACGGCTTCAAGTGGGAAGATTCATTTCTGATCCTGTGTTATCTCTCACCTCCAACAAGCTAGCCCTGGCTTATTTATTTACTAAGAAGCTAGGTACAAACTGCAGAGAAATGAGCTTGCAAAGTCTCCTGAGGCCTAGATGCTGAGCTGACACATCACTTCTGATACAGTCTGTTGGTCAAAGGAAGTCACAAAACCAGCCCAATGTCAAGGAGATAGGGAAGAGACTATGTCTAGTAGGAAGTACTGCAAAGTCACATTGCAAAGGTATGAATATATGGAGTCGTAAAGGCGTACCAACCACAAATAGTCAAAACTCCATGAATATAAATATTAAACATTAAATATGAGATTGTCCTTAACTTTAAGAAATTATAACTTAGTGTGGATGATAGACATTTGCCAGGTGATAGTATTAAAAGTGGTATATGCTCTGCTTAGAACACTCTTTCTCCTATTCTCATACTCCCCTTAAGATCTCAAATAAACATGACTTCTTCTGGAAAGCCATGACAGAGAACAATCTGGTCCAAATTACCTATGTGGCTATTTCCCATGTGACAAATTCTTTCATCTGCATCCGTACCGAATTGTCACTTAGAAGGTATGGTACAGTGAAAGACGGGCCGTTCTATCACCAGAAATTTGTTTTAGGAAGTCATAACAGAGAGAAAATGAAATCAAAATGCTCTTCATTCGCTGTCATACATTACATCACAAGAGTTTTATACCTGTGCCATGGTAACACTATCTCCGTGAGAGAACAGATGGAAGGCACAGAGGTTTTAAACAGCAAGGGGTGTTATTTAATCCGATTTGTACATTAGAAAAATCACTTGTCTTGGATTCTATGCAGCAATCCATTTAGAAGCAAATACTATCATCTCAGTGAGAAATTATGGGGATGTTTGAAGACATAAAGAAATTGCAAATTTCGAGAGCTATGTATGATGCTGAATCCATAAGACGTGACTGGCTGATCGGTGGCTGAAAGTGACAAAGCAAAATCCAGCAACCATGACTTCCTGGTTTCTAGCTCAGAACACTGAGACCAGACAAGCCCCTGAATGAGTGGGAATTTAAAAATACGTGTAACTTGAGAGAATACAATGAAATCTTTCAGAGAGGCTTAACTTCCAGATTTGGGCGCTGGCTAGGGATTAGTGACTTCATGAACAAAATGTGGTTTATCATCCTTTATTGGTGATGAGCAGACATCTTAAACCTATGGGGCATGAGCTCTTTAGAACTTGATATAAACTAAGGACTTTGTCACCAGCAAAAAATATCATGAACCACACAATTTAATAAATTCACCAGCACGCCCCCCCCCCCACAACATGAATCCTATGTCAAAATTCCCTGTTCGTGAAATTAGATGTGTTAACAATAATCCCAGCTGGACCCCCTCCCACAAAGAGAACACATGTGAGTGAAGCATGAGTAAATTAATCCAGCTAGCCTAGGACGTTTTATCATACAATAATGTGATTTTTAAGATGTGAAAAATATCTGATCCTATGCTTAATTTTTGTCATTTACTTCCTTTTTGTTAACACCTTATTCATAATGAGACTTTGACTTAAAATTTTGTTTTAAAAAAATTTCCCAAATGCATCTGTAAGAGTGAGCATCTAACTGTTTCCATGCTTCATCATGACCATGCTTCCCTCCTCCCTGAAAAAAGCATTTTTGGAAATCCATGGAATGTCCATGCATTGAAAGTCTACACGGGGTGAAGCAGGTGCTGGCAAATGGGCTAATTCATTCTCCTACTTGAGCAAAAATGCTAAGGTTAAAGACACGAGGCCTTAATGTTATAAAAATGCAACACTTTATTTAACATACTAAATCCTATCAATTAATTATTGTATAAATGAAATAATTACTTTTCACATTCATGACCTGGATTCCAATGAGAGTACAGTATTAGAATTTCAGGTTGTGCATCAAGAGCAAAACCTCCTTGGAAGAATGATAAAATTAATCAAATTTAAACCCGCTCTCCAGCAAACAATTCTCCATTTTTCATACAAAGTCAACAATACCCTGGGTATATTCAAGCAGAATTCACACGAAGTGGATGTTGATAATCAGGTCACTAAACAGGTAATCTAGACAGTGAGAACGTGGTTTCTATGGTGCCAAAGACACTGGGGGTGAGGGGTTGCTCAGTTCAATATTTTCTAAACCTGCTCACAGATGGGAGCTTTAATGATTGAATCAATGTGTTGAAAGAAGAGCATCTAGTTTTTAAATTACTGCTTTACCCAACACATTTATAATACTTTTCCTTTTCTGTATATAAACTACTGTGATGGCATATCACAATGATTTAGTCAGGAACAAAAAAATGTTAAAATCCTTCCCTTGTGAATTTCTGTGTAAGGAATAATGAAAAATAGTCATTTTTGTTTGCATAGCTATTTCATGTTCTGTTGAATGATCTATAAGGGAGTTACTATATTTATGCTCTTTTTTTCCTTTTACAAAAGAAATTTCTCATCTATAATTACAGTTATATAGTAAAGGATTTTCTTATTGAATTTTCTTTTTTGACAGAATTGATTTCTTTATTGATTCCAGAAGTGAAAACTAGTAAGTAGATTCTGGCATAAAAGGATTATTTGGCCATATGCTTATATCATTTGCTATAATCTGATCTCAACTGGAATACTAATTGCTCTTGGCTTCCTATACAGAGGTAAGGGCACATTCACCAATGGAAAAGTCAGCGACTATTCCAAACAGGTATATAAATCCACTCCAAGAGTCACTTGAATCTTTAACAGAAGAAATTATGCAAAGGAGAACCAAACAAGAGATATGTGCTTGGCACAGTTAGCACCGTTCTGGCTTGAAGAGAATTAGTACATGGTACCAGGAACTAGATACAGCACTGCTGGTGTCTGCTTTTGTTATATGGCTTAGGAATAAAGACAGTGAATGACTATGGCTAGGACACTGGTTGGCTAGAGAACAACCCAGGAGGTCCAAATAACTCTCTGCTCACTTCTGGAAGCAACAGGAGTGCCAAGATTTCTAACAAAGACGCATGTTTAGTCATAAGGAAGGGTTGTTTGGAGACTGTAGAGGTCTCAGCTCATCTCTATGATCACTAAGAGAAAAACAAAAGGTACCATGGGTACAACATGGAATGTGGCGGGTTATTGTTGTGCGCATGGGAGATGTTCAGCCTGGTAAAAGCCAATTCCTCTCCTAGTTTGAAATGAGCTTGGTCTCCTTGTCAGTCTGGCAGTATCCACTGTTTCCTGAGATTGGTGATGATAAGCTTATTTGTAATCATGTGAATTCCTTCCTGCATTTCGACAGGCAAGATTTGAGTTATTCGAGGGGATGAGGGTAATGATTTACCAGTGACATTTCACTGTCTGTTAAAGAAAAAATGGCACCGTTCTTACATGATGCAGACATGAAAAAGGTGCAGCCTGTTGAAGTCTGTGACAGAAGAGGTCTCATAATAAATTAAAAAGCAGACCATGATGCACTGTATTTTGACTGTATTCATATTGTTATAACTATAGCATTTCTTTGACTTTGAACCGGAATAGGCTTTCGTGTAAATCCAAGACACTCCAACCTACAATGTCCTATGTTTTTCTTATAATGACAGCTATTAGCAATATTAAAAGGTTCATTTACTGTTTTGACATGAAGCTCTAACACACTAATTTTGCTTCAAAAACTTGTTCTGTCAAAAAAATTAAAGCCCTTTTAGTGGATAGGCCCCAACACAGATTTTTCTTTAAAAAAAAAATAATAATAATAACTAGAATAAATTTCAGGGGAGGGGTAAGTCAGGTAAAAGAAAAAAAAGAGGAAATACATTTTACTGAGCTAAATAACAAAACATGTTTTTGTGTTTGTTGGGTTATAACGTGGAACATTCTGTATTCACCAATAACTGTTCTTGTTGATGTCAATGGAGATTCTGAAAATGGGCAAGAATAGAACTTTGATTCTTATTCTACTGAAAACAGGAATAAATATCAATAAATCACAATCTCTGGTAGAATCAGTACCAAAAATTCACTCCCTCTGAAGGGCTGCTCCGTGTCAAGGTTAATTCTGGGTAAAAGAGAGTTTAAAAGCAATAGAAACTCATACAGCACTCAAAAACACACCTCTGTGTGGCAAGTACTAGTATACTAAGATCAAATCACCCTCAATAACTTTGGTCACTTACACTACCAGACAGCATAAAACTAACACAAATAATATTTGCCTTCCAGAAGCTTAGAACCCAGGTGTCTACTTGAACTCCACTACACCGCTGAAGCAAAGTCCGGTACAACCTGGAGCACAAAAACTTAACCTTCATGAAAAATTCATGATCTATATTATTACACTGCCTTCTGTAGTCTCCTTTCAATCAGTTCCTTCTATGTTCTAGGCTCTCAGACTACAAAAGGGTCACAGAAGGAAGTCTGTCACATCTCCGTGTCTATGTGTCTTCTAATATCCTGTGACTTTCAATATTGCCAAAACATCAATATTGGGCCGAATGGGTCCATGTTTTTTAAACTCACATGTTAATGACATTAGATTAACATGGGGAAAAAAACATGGGAAAGAAAGAAGTTATTTTTTAAAAATAAATTGTTGGGGTGCCTGGGTGGCTCAGTGGGTTAAGCCTCTGACTTCAGCTCAGGTCATGATCTCAGGGTCCTGGGATCGAGCCCTGCATTGGGCTCTCTGCTCAGCAAGAAGCCTGCTTCCCTCTCTCTCTGCCTGCCCCTCTACCTACTTGTGATCTCTCTCTCTGTGAAATAAATAAATAAAATCTTTAAAATAAATAAAATAAAAATAAAAATAAATTTTGAGGCAATAAATGAAAGAACCAGCTAGAATATTCTGCAATACTATGGACACTCTAGGAGATTTTACCTTAACTGGAAAATACCAAAACTTTAGCAAAGTAGGTACAGATGCTAGGGTTTCATATGTATTCATCTTTCTATGCTCGTACCAATTTACTTTAAATATTAAATCTCCTTTTCACCTCCATATTAATAATACCCTATCACTTTATTAATACTTCTTCGCATTTGGTGTGAATCTAGGCAGTCAAGGAGGGGAAATAAGGAAATAAAGAGAGAAAAGAAAGACAAGTTTGTATCAATGACATACTTTCGACAGTGCCAAAAGCTACCAATTTTTTCAGGGGACTTTAGACCAAACAATGGAATTTATAAGAGACAATCAGTCTACCCAGATATTCTACCAAGACGCCCAAACTGGCTATAGGTTCTAAAGAAATAGGGAGAGAGAGAGAGAGAGAGAGAGAACCTAGCACAGATCCTAGCACATTCCAGTCATAATTTTTCTTACATAATCATTTTCCAGCATAGATAAGACACAGATGTAGAGTCATGCAAGTCTGTCCTAGAGATCATCTAAATGTTTTAGAACACAGAAATCACCATTTTCAAAAAGCAGCTACATTATTATAACTTAAAATAATTTGGGAGACAGCTACTGTACAAAATCACTTAGGTCCCAATATTTGAATATTAAGTGTCAACATTCATGAACAAAATTTGGCAAACACTATTACAATTTCATTTGAATGCTGAGCTTGCCAATTAAAAACTGGCCATTTAATGTCCCCAGATGTTGCACTTCTCAATTCACAGTAATCCCATATTCGGCTTTTGCTTTGAGGTGTGCCAGTACAAACCTGTAAGGGTTCTTCTGGGAATCCTGCTGGTTCCATATGCCCTGAAGCTCAAGCAAGTCAACTTCTAAGCTCAGTAAATGAGCAGACAGTGGTAACAATTCATTGACTAATCTAACAGTCAGCGTTCAGATACAAGAAAACAGTCCTGAATCTTCCTTTTACCTAGGGAAAAAAAATCTGCATGAAGATGAATGGATCCACGGAAAGTATTCTTTGGCTCTACCTGAACATCTCTAACTGAAAACAATCTGGATCAACTATCTGTCCCCTACTTCTGCTTTGTACCGCCACCCATCCAATTGGAGGAGTATGTAATACTGTATGTACGTATTGAGGACATGGAAAAATGCAGACCAGAATCCACAGTCCCATCAAAATTTTTAGTCAACTTTTAATTTAGTTTTCTGAACTGTGCAGCACTTCTCGTTTTGGGATTTTCAACACTCCCCTCCAACCTTCTTTCAGAGTACCACTAGAGCTTTCTTGATTGATCCCTCCTCTTTTAACTTCAAAAAAGTATTTTCTGTTCCTCTAAAGCAATAAAGTCATTTTTCCTTCCCCATTAAAAAGCTTTTTCTCAGTCTTTATAATCACAATGAGAACACTTTCTCCAGCTTACTTTAATTTCCATCATGACACAATAGCTGCTCTAACCTTTAGAATAAAAACAATTAGTACAGGCCCATCTCTTTTGATATGGAATGTTCTCTCAGGTCAATATGATCTAGAGGCCTTGAAATAATGAATAAGCAGCACAAAGCTCCCTGCCCACCTAAGTTTTCCCATTATTGGTCTCAAATACCAACCCTTATAAATAATATTATAAGGCCGCCAGGTCTGCAGATTCACAGCATGGCTCCACTCTCCTGTAGTTGAGGACATAACTTAGAAATTTTATCCAACTACATCAGACACAGTAAAGTAAACACTCTCATCAACGAGGAAAAATCTTTTAGGGCCACTTTTCACAAACAAGGTTAAGAACTACTGTTTTAATTTTCAAAAGGAGTCTTACTTCTCCTTACCACCCAAATATATATACATATATATCATTTCAGACAGTTCTTCAATAGAGCAGTAAGGATTTGATGTCTTTTTCCAGTTGATGGCTTCATAGATTAACTGCCTGTCCCAAATGTCTCGTTGAAAAGGTTAATATAACCTGCTCCATCATCATGCCCACAAGTGGGGTTTTTGCACCTGTTTCACTCCATAACCAAGAAAGGAATCATACTACTTCTGTAATTCAATAACTTCAAACAAATACGTAGGTTACTCTTTCTTCCTGCCAAGGGACATTTTGGGGTGATTGCTAAGATTTAGGCACATACACTACATGAATCTAAATGTTACTGTAATATCACAGTCAAGGGACAGTAGAAATCTAAAACTCTGTACCATGAGAAATGTTACAGAAATTGAGTCTAAACCTAACTACTAACCCGAATGACTTGAATGACTAATCTTGTGTTAGGATTACTGACTTATGAAAATCATAAAAATGATACTGTAAACCAGGAATGTATTAAAGCAACTTTGCTGTTGAAATATAAGCAGTGTCGATTTATGTAAACACAGTTAAGATTCATCAAAAGATTTTCATTTATTTCATATAGTCCCCTTAGAAATTAGACAGAAATTAATGGTGATAATAGGAGATATATATCTTGGGCCTGAATTTTTTGGAATAAAAATGGTATATATTTAAAGTGTACAATATGATAATTTCAAAAATAAATTTTTCAAAGTAATTCATGTACTAAATTTTTTGTATTAAGAGGTTTATAAGGGAAAATGACAAACCCTATCCTATCCCTCCCCACTCCCAATATCCACTCCTTCAGGTTCATGACTTTTAACTCTTAGAGTGTGTCTTCTATTATTTACTTCTGTATTTTCCCTCCAAGCCCCTTTTATCTCTCCCACACCACCATCATCCCACTTCCACATCTAACCTGTACACTCTCAATTAATACATATATGTATGCTAATATATTAACTATTAGATAAAAGTCATGTATTATTAATAAATATGTAATTTAAATACTGGCATATAAATGTTAACATATATTAAATAAAAGTTAGTGTTTACATTATCATGTCTGGAAAAGCACTATACAAAACCTGGAGTGATATCTATATAAATATAGACATATATTACAAAATCACATGCGTCATTTTGCCTTTTTTTCCACCGTAGTTTTCCTTCCAAAGCCTCTCAAAGGTTTCTTTCAATCTAGATTGCTTGTTCTTTGGCTCTGCTGCACTGTAGAAGTCCTAGGATTTCCCTTTACTGACATCCTTGGATGTCCCCGTGTTGGGTCTCCTCTTCATTAACCCTACGTCTTTCACTTTTTTAGTTTATTCCTTAATCTGCTTAAGTATAGCCTCCAGTAAGTTTTTTAAGAAAGTACGTGTTAAACTTATGGGTTCTGAATTTTTTGCATGTTTGAAACATCTTTCAATTATCCTTAATGGATAATTGAAAATCATCCTCACTATCAATACTGTAACAATTGTTTTACTGTTTCCTGCTTCTGATTTCAGCATTAAGAGATCTTGTTTCACTCAGATCACTTGTATGTGGACTATCTTTCTCCCTTCCAGAAGCTTAAAAATCTTCTCTTTATTTCTAAGTTACTAAAATTTCATGATAACATGGCTTAACATTGGCTTTTTTTTCTTTCATTGTGCTGGACTTCTCACTTGGAGGCTTATGTCCCTCAGTTTGGAAAATTTTTCTTGTATTATTTCTATCCTAACTTCCTTCATGTTGCTTTCACTGTTCTTTGTTTCTATAATCCAATTGATAAGACTTTAAATATCCGAAACCTCTCTTCTGGTTTTAGTTTCCCCTCTGGTCCTTTTGGATTATCCTTGGAAATATTTTTTTGACCTTATCATCCAACTCTTCAATTATTTTTTTTTAAATTGGCTATTCTCTCTCTCTTTATTTCCAGGAGGGTTTTTTTTGTTTTGTTTTGTTTTGTTTTTGTCATCTGAATATCTATTTCAAACCGACTTCATTTTGTTGGCTAAATTGGTATGTACCATTTATTTAACTTATAATATTCCTTAAAGATGTTTTAGATGTTTTTCTTATTCCCTTATTATCTGCTTCTTACAGATTCATGTTTTTTTTTTCTTTTTTAGAGACATAAAGTTTTCCTTAAAAGTCTGTGATCATTGGTAATTCACTAATTTTTAACTTGGAACACAAAGAAGTTAAGTAGACGCTGAAGGCGTAGGAGGAGGGGCTTCACTGCAAGGATTGTAAAGCTGATTTGTTTTTTTTCCTCCTACTAAAAGAACATCCAAAGTATAGTATCTGGGATCTATTTTCAGGGATCTGTCATGTCTCTAAGGATAAAATCTCTATTTTTCTCCCTGCTAAGGATATATGTCTAGCTAGAAGAACCTGTAAGCAAGCGTACCAAAACGACTACCATTTGCTAATTCTTAGGTTCCAAATTCCTGCAAAAGAAATCAGCTGGCTTCTCATTAATATCTCCCCGTAAAATTCATAAGGTTGCTTCCTCCTCTCTGCTAATCAGCTATTACTTCTCCATGTGATTTCCATGTTACAAAAAACCAAGAACTATTGAGATTGCTTGTCTGCTGTTATCTTCCCTCTCATTCTTTTGGGCCTATTACACTCATAACTTTCTATCCCTTTACTATCATTTAATTAAATAAGTATGCATGATCAATTGACCCTACACACTTATCCTGAAGTATTAATAAGATCTTAACACATTCAAAAAAATTTTTTAAGATAGTCACAGTATTTAACATTTTTAAACAAAATCCCCAAGATCTCAGCTTTAAAAGGGAAGGAGAAAGAAAGAGAATGCATTTTACCTTGGGAAAAAATTAACTAATATGATTTAGGCACTAGTTTTTTTGCCTATGCCCCCAATGAAAAATTCAAATATAAAGAATCCCACTGAGTTAAAAATACTTATTCTTTATCAGATAAAAATATGACAATTCTGAATCATTATAGCACTTTCCCAAATAAGATGACAATTAACTCATAGAAGAAGTGAAGACAAGAAGGAGCAAAACAGTGTAGTGATAGCAGTAAAGCTGTGGAAACTCATACACATTATGGCAAATTCCTAAGATGGACTACTAAATAACCATTAAAATATGATTTAGGTCAAAATTTTTAAATGTTGCTCTTCAAAGACAATGTTAAGAAAACACAAATGGAAGCTACAGAGTGGGAGAAAATAACTGTTATACACACACGCACACACACAATAAAAGAGTTGTACATGAAATAGAACAGTGACTATGACAGTTCAATCAGAAAGCAAGCAGCTCTATTAAAAGGGAGTCAAATATTTTAATAGCTACTTCACCAAAGACATAGACAAATGACAAATAAGCACAGGTAGAGATCAGTAGCTACTAGGGAAATGAAAATGAAAGCTCAACAATACACCACTACTTAACTACCAAAAGAATAACTTACAAAGACTGACAATACTAAGTAATGGCAAGGAAGTGAAACAATGAGTACTCATAAACTGGTGGGAATGCAAAATGGTATAGACATTTGGGAAAATAGTGTTCGTTTCTTATAATGTTAAACATGTAATTACTATAAGACCCAAAGATCCTGCCCCTAACTACTTACCCAAAATAAATGAAACACATGTCTACAAAAAGACTTGTACTCTAGTGTTCATAGAAGCTTTATTCATAATAGAGCAAAAAACTGGGAATAAGTCAAATATCCTACAACTGGGGAATCAAAAGCAAACTAACCTATTTATACAGTGGACTCGACAATTAAAAGGAATACTACCGATACATACAACATCATTGATTAATCTCAAACTCAGTAGGCAAAATGAAAGTCAGACGCAAAAGACAACAAACACCTTGAAGGAGTCCATGTAGGTGAAATCTTTTCTAAAAAAGTAAAACTATAATGATGGAAAGCAGGTCAGTGGTTGCAAGAGACAGGAATAGGGAGAAAAGAGTTGACTGTACAAAAAGCACAAGGGACTTTGGAGAGTAATGGAAATGTTTATCTCGGAAGTGTGGTGGTGGTTATATGTCTCTATCTGTCTGTCAAAACTCGTCAAGTTGTACACTTAAAATTGGTGAATGTTCCTCTATGTAAATTATTCCTCAATAAAGATGATAAAAAAATATGATGTAGTCTTAGAACATATGGCCATGGAAAAGCATTTACAACATATTAATAAAGTAAGTGGATTTATCAGAAGACTGCCAAGAAATGGGTACCTCTGTCAGGCTGTTTAATAGAAGAATTTCATTTGTGGGAACTAATTAATTAAGTATTGAACGAACTGAAAGGACAACTAGAGAAAAATAATCAAAGACCAGGAAGTCACTACCACACATAAGGTAGGAAGAAATTTTTAAAAAAAAAAAAAAAAAAAAAAAAAAGATATTTGGAGCAGCATCATTCTAGAGGATCTAGAATAAAAGCAGAGTTTCCCTGAGAACATTACACAGGACAGGGCTTTCTAGAACCCCTGCCAGAGATCCTGACCCTCTGGCAGAGAAGAATGGCAAGAAATAGGCTAAGTTTCTCCTTCCTCCCACCTGCCCATCAGGGCCTTCCTTTGGCTGAAACTGGCAGAAGGCATTTGGCAAAGCAACCAGTGACAGAGTTTGCAGGGTTCAGCCACCTGTGACATAAGAGAGCAGTGAAAGGACAGTTCAGAGAAGCAGAGGGGGAAAAAAAATGCAAAAATGTGGTCATTGGTGCCTACTATTACTATGCGTAGTTCCTTATATTTTATCTTTTTTTAAAATACACAGTTCCCTCATAATGAATAATGAACAAGGTCATAAAAATCCATTCAAGTGAGTTTGAAGAATTTTCTGTAGTTTGATGAAATTAAAAGAATTACAACAAAGAGTCCAAAGTTTCCCATAAAATTTTATTTTCTCCTCTTTAAAAATACAAAGATGAAGTTTCTGGGTTCAACTTCGACTTGACTCTAGCTAGTGAAAGCATTAAGTCTTCAGTCATCCCTACTTAATTACGTTATATGCAATGTTGTTTTAAAATGTTCCAGCAGAGCTTGGCATGGTGCTGCTTTCCCATCCTGCCAGCTGGAAAGACCACCATTCCAGAACAGAGCCAGAAAAGCTGCAAGCACGAACAGTGTAATCACACGGGCAATTCACTCTGTGGCCAGATGCCTTTCGCAGTCTAACCTAGGATGCTAGTCAAAGATGATGAACTAGGGGCCAACCAGACCTCATGAAATATATTTGGGTGATTTCTGCACAGATTTATAAATAATACCTTCTTAATTTCACAAGCAATGATAACTGTTCTGAGCATAAAAGGCATGTTAAATGAGGTTATAGTATTATTTTAAAATCTCAGTGTATCAGTCCAAGGTCAACCACATAAATAGAACCAATAGGAGAGACACACACCCATACACATACGGATACATATAGAAATACACATACGTACAGGTATATACATACATAGAGAGGAAGAGAGAGATTTATGATAAGGAATCAGCTTACACTGCTGTAGACACTGGCAAAGCATTTCTGAGATGTGTGGGCGGGCGGGCAGGAAGAGAAGAGCACAAGCAAGCTGGAACCCCAGAGGCACAGGCCCGAGGGGCTGTCACAGGCAGGCAGGGAGCACAGATCCAGCAAAGGGAGAACAACTATGGTCCCAGATGCTGTTGGGAATCTCTTTCTGGGAAGAACCCAGCCCCTTTTAAGGGCTTATCTGATTAGGTCTAGCCTACCAAGGATACTCTCCATCGTTTCAGGTCAACTCTTTAGGAACTTTCATGACATCTGCAATACCTCTTCACAGAAATATCTAGATCCACGTTTCATCGAATAATTGGAAGAGGGTATATGTATGCTCCCAAAAGACTGCTGCCCTCTCTTCTGTCCCCAGAATTTAGCCTAGCTCAGTAAGCTGACACATCAAAAAACAGTCACAGTCAGAAACATACATTTAGGAATACACTTATACATATATATTATCATCTAGCGTTGTTTTAAGAATCAAAATACCTCCCTACTACCAGACGGTGTCTGTCTTCTTCCTCACTGTAAATCCCCATGGTGGATGCATGGTAGGTCCTCAGTAAATACCGAATAAACGAATGAATGACATTTTCTTCTATAATGCTACAACATCAAAATGTATGCTGTGCTTACTAATCTAAAAGTCATTTTACTTTGAAGACAAAATAAAAATTAAACTACACAGAGAAAGAAAGGGTGGCATAAAAAGTGACATTCTCATGACCAAGAAGAGTGCTTCCAACCTTTCCCTCTGGTCCCCTTGCCTTCTACTTCATCCTCGAAGCCTACCTGCACTTCTCCAAGCCTAGCTGATCCAGGACAGGTACTGTGTGGGGGCTACAGTCTGTTTCACAGTCAGATGGATCCATTAGGAGGCTTCTTTGGCTCTGTCTGCCTTCCTTTTCATAACCACAAAGTCTTTCCTTAGACATGGAGTTTGACGTCCCTAACCTTATCCTCACTGTCACTTGTATCAAGCTCCATCAGAATGGGCCACAGACCGGTGTGTCTCAGCCTCCTCTACCTGTGAACAGGGGCAATCTTGTTCACATGACAGCCCAAGAGCCAACCAAGCTCCTGGAACGTACCAGAAGCTCACTGAATGAGTGAGACAATGAATGAAGAATGTGCCCTTGCCTTAAATTCCTGAAGAACCCTCGCTTCTTTAAATGAATAAGTTTCTGAGTAAACCCTTTCCTTCTCGCCTCAATCCCATCCAATAACCCTAAGACAGGGACAAAAATAAAACTCAACTGTCAGTGGATATGTTATCAGCCAGGGATAGATCTGCTATTTCTCCAAGGATTATGTATATACCTGGGAATTATTTTTTATTTTTTTAAATTAAAAATTTCTCATCTTGATGAGCTCTACAGACTCAGTGTGGGAAAGCTCAGTATTGATTAATGGAGGCATTTAATGCTGGGGGAACGTGGTCAAATAAATAAACTCCAGGAAAGACTCAATGAGTAGCCTCATATATCAAAGATAATCTCTTGAGAACACAAGCCTGGATTATGAAAGGTTTCATGCTTGTCTTCCCTGTCATACACTCAATTTTCTCTCAGGAGAGCAATTGAAAAAAAAAAGGAAAAAACCTCAGGGATAGAAAAAACAACCTATAATCTATTTCAGGCTTCTTAGTGAAAAGCACTAGCTAGGAAGCTTCATTCTGCTAACAAACTAATGCCAGTAGAAAGTCAGTAAGCTATCACATTTGGCATTCAAGTTCTCTGCATTTTCCCCTAAAAATTTTTTGACACTACCCAGGTGAATATTTTATTAGAATTCCCAAATAGGATAACTTTTTACCAGTTTGTTATGAAAGCTGAAGTTCCCGGTTACTGATTTACAAATAAGCCCTACTACACTAAATGCGTCCCTCTGTTCTTTGAGTTTGGGCATGTCTCATAGATGCCTGAGTAGTGAAAGCCACTAGGGTCACAGGAGGAACATTTTAAGAAACAGACATATTATTAATTTCATAATTAAGGGATCAAAATGTTTTCTTCTGCTAACTGTTGGCAAGGAGAAATTTGCCTTTACACTCAGATCCTAAAGCTAATAAGCTCCTCTCGGCTCCTCTACCCCCAAATGCAATGCTGTTCCCGACTTCAGCCTCAGTCACTAGAAGTGGAAGCTGAAGGGAGTTGGGGGAAATCGGAGGGGGAGACGAACCATGAGAGAGTGTGCACTCTGAGAGACAAACTGAAGGTTTTGGAGGGGAGGGGGGTGGGGGGTTGGGTGAGCCTGGTGGTGGGTATTAAGGAGGGCACGGATTGCATGGAGCACTGGGTGTGGTGTATAAACAATGAATTTTGGAACACTGAAAAAAAATGGAATGAAATTTAAAAAAAAAAAGTGGAAGCTGAAAATACACAGAATAGGGGCTTCTCATATAGCCTCCTGTTCTTTGGAAAGTGGTAGAAAGACCTGAGCTGGGCCTTGATGCTCCATCTGCGAACACTGACTGTGATGGGGCTCAGTGCAACACACAAAAAACCCAAAAGAGTAGCTACCAACCCATTCACAACGGAGCTGTGTAACAACTAACCATAATCTATCAGATCATGCATTTTCTCTATAATCTACCTGAATCATCTCCTCAACAAAGCCTTTCCAGGCTTCCAGAAATCCAACAGTGTGTGGTATGTCATCTTAGATTATGGCTTAATTTTGTTTTCCCATAGATTTCTCATTTCCAAAAATTAATTATAAGCTTCTTGAGGATAGAGTAGGTAGCATCTAATCCTTCTGTGTCTCCCAAAGTCCAAGAACGATAGTATCTTCTTAGAGTATAGGTTCTAATACAGAAGTCTCAGAAGTCAACTTAAAACTGATGCCTTGGTTACACATAGAATTAGAACCATGACAATTTATGAGGCAGATAATTGAAGCAAAAAAAAAAAAAAAGAAAGAAAGAAAGAAAGAAAGAAAGAAAAAATAAAGGTAAATCTCGGAGAAATAAATGACCAATGAAAACGAATTTGTATGGATTTTTTGTTTCACCCATCTTATCAGTTCAGAAAATGTCAAATGTAGGATGGCACAGTACTGAAACCTCCAAAAACAAACAAACAAACAAAAAACCAAGATAGTCTTCTGGGAATCATTTCCTTCGGTACCTAGAGGAAGAAATAATTTTTAAGGAAGTCTGAGGTCTAGTTTCTAGTTGTTAATTTGGTTTACAACTTTGTACAGATCCTTCAGTCCTTCAGGCTTTATGCCTTCTGCAAGTGAAATGAGAAAGGCTGACCTGGATGATTTTCCTGTCCTGTACAACTGTAAATTTCCAAGCTAAGGATTTCTAACCCCACTCATGGCTTAGGAACTCATACAGTACGGCACTTGAATGGCAACCAAAGTGCTTCATGGGAGATGGGACTCAGACCATCAGTGAGGGTTCTCTCCTAGCCTCCTTGTTCTATTGGGCATTATGTTTCAAGTGACTGCCCACAAAGGCAATGAGATGTTCTTTAATTAGCTTCCTATGTACCCTAAGGTCTACACTGAGACTCTGAAACCTTCCCTTCTTTTCCAATGGCTTAGTTTGTTGTTTTGTTTCCTAAATGCAATGTGTGTGCCTTCCAGATAAAGCCTAAGCATACCTTTTCACTGACTTGGAAAATATAAACACATAATGAGAAAATGCCAGGAAATAGTGACATTCTTGAAATGAACGAGAAATAATACAAAATAGAAGAAGATTAAAGATATTATTTACCAGCCCCTACAGATCTAGAGGTCCCTGCTTTGAAAATTTTTTCAGAGAGATTCTTATGCCCTGGCTCCTTGTTTCCAATCTCTGAGAAATTCATCTGACATTAGATAGTGTCAAAAGGTGTCACAATCCGATTGATAAATGCCCACATCAAACAGAAAGCTCTTCAACCATCACTCGGCATTGAGAACTTGGGGGGAAAGTGCTCGAGATAACCAAATAAGTCTAGAGAAGGCATGTGGTGCAGTCAATCCCTAAATTTGAAGTGAAACAGCAAGGAGCATTTTATTATGACTGTTCAGTTTTAAGCCCCTAAAGGGAGATTAGCAACAAAGTAAATACACATCAAAAATATCTTTACCATCCAAAATGCGATGGTTATAGGGGACAAATTCCTCAAGTTTCGTTATGACATAGAGTAGTTCTGAAGTCAGGCAGCTCTTGGCATAAAAAAAGCCAAAGAGGGCTTGCAGGGCAGCCTGATAACCAGCCTAAAAGAAAGGAGCATCTTCTGCTGGGAAAACAAACGCTTGATAAGTACAATGTTGACTTCGTACTGTCGACGGCCCCGAGCTTCATCTATTTATAAAAGAGAGGCTATTGGAGAGCAAGTCACACATGCACTAGTTGCAGGGAAGCAGGGTGGAGATGGAAAAGGATAATCTCCCTGAACATCTGTCACGATTACAAATAAAACCTTCCGACAAAGTCAAATGCGATCTGTTTGGTACTTCGGACTGTTAAGCCTCAGCACCGGGAATGAGTGTCTGCAGTCACGGCTATGTGTTTTATCCGTTTTTATGATGCCTATCGCCGGAGTCCCAGGCAATCAAGGGAGGCATAACCAACATCATCAACAGGTCAATAGAGAAGATGCATTTGACCATTTAAGTCAGAGAATGAGGCCCACATTATCATACTCTCTTGTTCATTTCCAAAAGGAGTCAGGCGGAGAAGTAAACATTCTTACCACTAGAGTAGCTGCCAATTTACTGTGCCTTTCTCAATTGATGAAGCCGCAGGCCACCGTCACTCTGAATCTTGTCAGAAAAGATGGCAGTGGGAGAACAGCAGCAGCCACCCTCCCCCTCCCACTACAGCAAAGAGGGGAGAGCAGTCCTCCCACAGAGCCAGCACATTTGGCGCTAACTCAGACCCCAGCAGGGCTCCTCCGGGCCTGGTTGCCTACCGCACAGTGAGGGCCTTTGTAATTTATTTAGATGCATGTTGACCTTATTTTCTTGGCACTGTCATCTGAGAGTATGTTCTTTTGAAGGATTCGGGGAACGGGAGCGGTGATGCCCCGCACACCTTCTGGCTCTGAATTCACCAGTACCAAGCAGCTGGCATTCTCACCTCCCTCCATCACCATCAGAGCATCGCCATCTATGCAGGAGATGGTGTTTTCAAGCCTTCAATTTCTATCAGAACTCGAAAACGTGAGGCGATGCGAAACGGAATATTTGGGTGTCATTTATTACCCTGTAGACACAAACACCCGGTAATGACTTTATTTTTCTCAAAGTGTTCGCAGGCCAGGTTTTTCAAAACAGCAAGTGTTCCTGATTACAAAATAATTCTCCAGAATCAGAAAACCATAGATATTTGAAATGAAATGACACTGTGATTCTTTTCTTAGACAAAGATAGCCCATAATAATGAGTTTTAAAGGGGTATCCCCTGCATAGTTAGTAAACAGACATCCCTTTAAGAATCATAACAGAGTCTGCCATTGCTTTCGAGTCAATGTTATCAACCTTTCTTAAACCACTGAAAAACATTCAACAGATATCTTTTATTTTTTTTTTAAGATTTTATTTGAGAGTATAAGCTGGCGGGGCAAGGAGGCCATGGGCAGAGGGAGAAGGAGAAACAGGCTCCCCACTGAGCAGGGAACCCCATGCAGGGTTCATCCCAGGACCCTGGGATCACGATCTGAGCAGAAGGCAGATGCTTAACCAAAATGAGCCACCCAGGCTGCCCCTCAACAAATATCTTTTCAAAGGAGTTACCTCCCTTCAGATTTTTATACTTTCATTACATTATGCCACAACTTATAACCTACAGGTAGTATTAAAATTCAACTCCTCTTCTCCTCCTGTATTCTTATATATTCAAAATGACCATCATTTTATTTAAAGTATGGCAACTGTTTTAGTTCATCACAAAATGTCAATGTCTACAGTTTCATAACACTTCCGGACTAGGACATGAAAGCAAGACACACGGACCACTCTTAAGGTTGACACCAACTGGGATGAAGAATTGCAAGATTATGACCCAGAGACAGCAGAGTGAGAAGGGACCCAGAGCTTCGTGACTAGGACCCAGAGACAGCAGAGTGAGAAGGGACCCAGAGATTAGTTCCTAGTCTGTTCATTCCTCTTTGAGACACAGAAAAAATTTTTAAATAAACTAGCCAACATCACACAATCAGTCTTCTACATTTGGCCGGTATTTTCCATATTACCAGTAGGCATAACAGAACCAGAACTAAATGTCTATGTTGCATTAAGTCCTAATTGGAAAATTTTAATCTTAACTCATTACCTCTCCCTCATTTCCACTGTTGCTCTCAAACTTCACACTGTTTTATTTTTCTTCGCAGTTTTTACCAGGTTGGAAAATTATATTGCCTATGTACTCAGCTGCTCGCTCACTGTCCATCTCCTTCACCAGAATAGAAGTGCTACTATGGCCCGGATCACGCCTTCCTTATTCTCTGCCATAGCCTCACCAATAGGAAGAATGCCTGGCATGTAACTGGCACTCAGGAAACACTTGACACATTCATCAGTCAACTCATAGTTGATATTGTAAAAGGCCAGTTGGCACTTCACTGAGCCCAGAAATCATGCAGCAGTCCCCCACGAGGAAGCCCGATTCCCTTACCATCACCAGCTAGCAGCCCTCAAAGTCTACTTCTCCATCCACATCAACCTCAATGCACACTTCAACCAAGTTCCTGCCTCCACCGCTCCACTGAAACCGTGTACTCACGAGTTCCCCCAAGCATTCTCATCCTAATACGCAGTGGCCCTTCCTCCTCCTCGTTCTCTTTTGCTTTCTCACACCATTTGTCCTGATGGAACTTAACTGTGCAGTGGCCCCTCTCCTTTGGGAGTGACTTTTGCTCGATTCTCCTGATAGAGAACCACTTCTCTTTTCCTACTGGCTATGATCATCAGCATTTCCACCAATTCCCACAGTTTCTCTCCCTTCTGTGCACATAACCCCCACTCTCAGTTTCCAGCCCTGTCTTTCCTGGTAAGATCTAGAACTTTATCTCTGAACTTCTGCACGATTTTCTTCTCATAATTACAGTCACCATCTCCAACTCACCGTGTCTAAAACCACCTATCATTGACGTTTATTTTTATGAAAATATATCTTGTCCTCCCAACCAGATTAAAGGAAGACTGCATTATGCCTTTTCGGATTCCTAGATCAGCAACCAAGCCCAGTGCCTTGGGCTTTCCACGTGGCTCATAAATATCTGTATTTGACAAATATCAAATATCAAATATGGTGACTGTTTGGTAGAATTCTGTTCCCCAAAAGAGAGACATGGAAGGCTTAAACTCAGGGACCTCAAAGTGAGAGCTTATTTCAAAATACAGTTATTGCAGATGTAATTAGTTAAGATGAGGTCATGCTTAGTCCAATATGACTGGTGTCCATAAGAAAAAGACAGACACACACAGAGTAAAGAACACCAAGGACAGTGGATGCAGAGATGGGAAGGACACACTCCCTCATCTGTTCTAATGAAGCCAAAGCATGTCAAGGACTGGGGCAAATAGCTGAAGCTAGATGAGATAAAGAAGGCTCTTCCTCTCCATGTTTCCAACGGAACATGGGCCTTAATTTCAAATTTCTAGTCCCCGGGACTATGAAAGAATATAATTCTGTTGTTTTAAGCCACCCCAGTTTGTGGTACTTTGTATAGCAGCCCTAGGAAACTAGTGCATTATTAAGCTTTGGGATCAGACAATTCTGAAGTCCATCGCAACCCTGCCACTGAATTATGGGAACTTAGGAAATATTAACTTCTCTTTGTTTCTCAGTTTTCTTATCTGTAAAATAGGATAATACCTGTTTCACAGGATTTCTCTAAGATTTACATCTGTAATATATATCACAAACTTTACACAGAGCCTAGTACAGAGTATGTGCTCAAAACTGGTATTTTGTTTGCCCTTTGAATTTTTCGTTGAGCCATTCACTTATAGTAACTACTGCATTCGTTCAACAAATATTTATTGAAAGTTTTTTTGGGTTCAGCATTGCTCTAGGCAGTTGGTATACAGAAGTAAACGACACAGAAAGACATTTCCTCAGGGAGCTTACCTGTTTTTTTTTTTTTTTTCCCTCTTAATGAATGGCTGATTGAACTAAAACTGTCATTATATCTGTCCTAAACTCTGTTTCAAGGAATTATGTATTATGATAAGAAAAAAATTGAGTGAATTTGACTATAAAGTTACAGTAGATCCATTTCAAGGTATTAAAATACTACAAGCCATCATTACAATACCATGCCTGCTATGGTATAAAGCAACATAAATGATGATTATCTTTTCATAAGATACAAAGAGAAGAAAAACAATTTTTATTACTTTCCTTAACTGCAGCTCCGCATGCCAATGAGAGGCTACAAGAAACCAATTAAATTTAGCATACATAAAAAACAATTAAAAGGTTAAACTGTCATTTGTAAAGATGGCTTCAAATAAATCTTCGCCAGTGGAAAAGAAGAAATATTAGCCTCAGTGTGTTTTTCACTTGTAAAAAGAAAATCTCTCATGTAGTTATGATCATTTTTATCGTTTTCTAAAATGTATTTTATCATTTTCTAAAATGACACCAGGTCAGTGGGGGAAAATTTAAGTAAGTGCTGACAAAAATGTAAAGCAGTATAAGTAACAAAGCAACAACAAGAAGATCTTAACTCTGAAATAGTTATAAGAATGGAGAGAGAATCAACTTTTTTTAATCCCAAAGATAAAGAATTCCTTTACAGACAATTGATAGGATGTATTTATCACCAGGAAGGATGTCAGAAAATGTAAGTATCTGGTTTGAAGGTCTGAGGAAGCATCCCCAGTGTGGATTATTTCCTTGTCCCCCAGCCTGTGTTTCTATGTTTCTAGGGTTCTTCTGTCCACTGGGCTAGCACAGCCGTGCCCCACATGTGGCTGCTGGCACCTGAAAGGTGCCTTGTCTAGCCTGAGATGTCCCACGAGGGTAAGCTGCACACCAAATTTTGAAAACTTAGTTTGAAAAAAAGAATGTACAGTATATCAATTATATTTTATAGTGATTACAATTTGAAATAACATTTTTGTTACATTGGGTTAAATAAAACATACGGTGCAAATTAAATTCACCTGTGTTTTTGTCCTTTCTTAATATATCGACCAGGAAACGTGGTTCACATCTGTGACTCACGTTCTGTTTCTATTGGACAGAGTCAATGAACTTGTTTTGTTTTGTTTTGTTTTTTAAGATTTATTTATTTGACAGACAGAGATCACAAGTAGGCAGAGAGGCAGGCAGAGAGAGAGGGGGGAAGCAGGCTCCCTTGCCGAGCAGAGAGCCCGATGCGGGGCTCGATCCCAGAACCCTGGGATCACGATCTGAGCTGAAGGCAGAGGCTTTAACCCATTGAGCCACCCAGGCGCCCCTCAATGAACTTGTTTTGGAGTCACAGTCCTGGGGAGGGGCAACAGCTTGTTGTGGTAAAAATCAGGAATCTAGTGATCAATTAATCTCTACCCCTAACTGACTGATCCATGCTTTTCTGTGTATCAGCTTTATTCAAACTATGAACCAACTGCGGACCAATTTCCTCCACAGAGCAGGAAACACAGGAGCACATTTCCCAGGGCATCTAGGTGGCCCAGTCGGTTAAGCATCCCAGAGTCCTGGGATCAAGCCCCACATGCTTCACCCTCTCCCATTCCCCCTGCTTGTGCCCTATCAAATAAATAAATAAAATCTTAGGAAGGAAAGAAAGAAGGAAGGAAGGAAAAGGAAAGAGAGAGAGAGAGAGAGAAAGAAAGGAAGATAGATTTCCCTTTGACATTTTGTTAAACGTGCCATCACTGAGTAACTAGTATGCCCTCACTAGGCCCATATACAGAAACCTAGGAAAGAGTTCTGGCCTGACTTAAATCAGGTGCCAGGCATGAGACCAATCAGCTACAGCCCAGTGGGTGGAATCTGTGGGAAAATGCAGGTCTCTGCTAACTGTAGGGCTGGAGTGAGGGAGGAGGAGCTCCCTAAGAAGAAGGACGATGCTCCTAGAAGAAGCAAAGATACAGGGTTGGCAATCTAACAAATATCCATTGTAGTATGAACGTGTTGATAATATGGCACAGAAATCCTTACATTCCATTTCTACTTGTGAGAAGCACATACTATTGCTCTGATGCAATATTGCCTCCTTTGCAGAACAGAGTTGTTCTATTTGGAATATTATCCTTTTCCAAGTTGCTCTAATGAGGAGTCACAGATAACATCCCCATCCCCACCCATTGGGCAGTGGGGAAGTGCATTTGACTCTGACCTAGTCAAGCATGTGCTAGGGCCCCTTGGAAATGGCTATTGTTCCTAAGTTAGCCCATGACTAAAGGAAGACAAATCACACTCCCTCTAGGACTGAATCACAAAACTAGAAGGTAAAAGTTTTCTTTCCACCCTGATTGATAAAAGGAAAAGGATGGGAATGTAGTACACAAAGGAGAACCGTCTTCAGGAGGATGGAACAAAGACAACACACAGAAGGAACCAAAGCTGATAGAAAAAGTAAACAAAAGAAAGAAAAGGAAGAGAAAACTGGGGAAGCCCTAGGAGCTAGCTCTGCCTGAAGTCTGGGCAGTCTGGGATTTCTTAGTACTGTGAACCACTACGTTCCCTATCTTGCTTGAGCTTCCTTTGAGGCTAGATTAGATCTTTTGCCTCAGAAAGAGTCTATTCTGATTATCTTAATGATCTAATCAATTAAACCTTTGACTTTCAATCTGAGTGTCAGTGCTAAATTGTCCTGAAAATGACAGAAAACTTAAAATAAACCAGGAGTCCTGAAATATAGACAAATTCTATATACAGAAGGCAACTTGAAGTGTAATTTCCCTTACGATGAAATAATCAAATCACATATAATCCAAAGTGTGTCATCTGTGGCTTGCCCATACACCGATCTGATGACATTTATTTACTGACTTGTCTGTCTCCACTACTGGACTTTAAGCCTCTTGAGGGCAAGACACTTTGTTTGTCTTCATGATGGTGCTGGGCGATGAATGCTTGTAGAAGGTGAATGGAAAGGAATTCAAATAGAGAGAGAAAATACTATAGTCTCTGCGGGTGCTTATTTGAATTACGCTTTCACAGGTAGAACTCCCTGCTGTCTTCTTGTTTAACTCTTGCTTTGTATCATAATACACCAATGGAGGGAGGGTCTGCTGCTAATGAAAGGATCCTGTAATTATCATCGTCCTCTTCAACCTTGCGGTCATTGTCGTCGCCACCATCATCATCATCATCATGCCAGCTAACGTTCTGTGGATGTTTTTCTGGATCCCAGATACTCTGCTAACTGCTTATATCTTTTCTGCTTAGAATGCTGGTCTGGCACTAAGAAGATGAAAGTGCTTTAGAATACTTTATATCATAGTTCTTTGTAGTACTTTACAGTTCACAGAATACGTCCACACAGATCTCCTTGCTTACACTTCCAGTGAGGTGGGTGGGAAAATGTTAACACCTCATAATTCATATGAAAAAAAGCCTCAAGAACTTAAAAGACTCCTCTTAAGTGACAATGTTAGTAAACCAGAGAAAGAATCCAGGTCTCATGACTCCACATCACAGATCATTGCTCCACTATGGAAACAGCCTCTAACATCACTACAAATTAACCTACAAGAGTCAGACACCTGCAGAATGCGAAATGTACCAGTCATGGTCTCACCAGCGCTCCTTACTTCCCATTTTGCAGGCATTTTCAAGCTTCACTTCTGCATCAAAATTCTCCTCCTCCAACTCCCTCCCAACCCCTCTTCTCTGAATAAATCCACTTACTGGAATGAAAGCAAATGCCATGATTGTAACTACTGGAAGGTTTTGGTTGCAAATAGGAAGCCACAGACCTTTACCTAAAAGTAATGCCTCCTTCTTCGAAGTAAAAGACAATGAACCGTGACAGCCAAAACTCCTTTCCCATAGTTAAAAAAAAAAAAAAAAAAAAACTTTTCCTTGATATTCCTGCTAAGGTGGCTGGTTCTCCTCGCAACAAACAATGTCCAGAGTCATTCTGGCCTCAACACGGGGCATAGGAGAAGCTACGATCTAAGAGGGGCAGATTTGGCCTTCTCCTTACTGCCCTCACATAATTCCTTAGATTAGGTACCTTTTTAGCTACACGGTGGGTGCACCATCAAATCTCATATATATCCACATCACACATATACACGCATGCACACACACGCACTGAGACAAAAGAATACATAATTTGCACAGTTCTTTTTATGTTGAAACTGAAATTCTATAAAATAGTAGGTGAATAGATTTCATCTTTCATGATTTTTTTTTTCACTTTTGATGGTAATTTTTAGAGTTCTGCAGAGCCGCAATGATTTACTAGGCAATTCAGGGCAGAAAGAAGAGGGGGCACTTGAAGAACAGACCTACAATAATTTCGTAAGAGCTAGAGTCCCTTCCCCCCAACCCCCAAAGACTGTAAAAGAGTGGGAATCCCATTTTATTTATTTTTTTTTTAAAGATTTTATTTATTTATTTGACAGAGATCACAAGTAGACAGAGAGGCAGGCAGAGAGAGAGAGGGAAGCAAGCTCCCTGCTGAGCAGAGAGCCCGATGCGGGACTCGATCCCAGGACCCTGAGATCATGACCCGAGCCGAAGGCAGCGGCTCAACCCACTGAGCCACCCAGGCGTCCCATTTTAGCCTGCCAGGAAAAGAAAGCTTAAGAGTAAATTCTGGGAACAACTGAAATTGTTTTTATCCTTCTAAAAAGAGTATCAGGCTTCTATTCCCTGCAGTCAAGAGATACTGAGTCCTACTATGTGCCCTGTGCCTGGGGCTAGAATTACCTTGCTGGATACAAACCACCTGCCTGACTCCTGATCTATCATTTAACTATTCAGTCAACAAATAGTTACGGAGCATCTTGGATGTTCCTAGTATTACACGCCAAAAAAGCAGCTAAACTCTACACCTTCACAAAACGGACATCTCAGTGGGCAAAAGAGATGATAAACAACTTTCAAAATAGACTATTTACATTCAGAAACTGATGAGGATGCTGAAGAAAAAAAGAAAAAGAAAGAAAGAAGGAAGGAAGGAAGGAAGGGAGGGAGGGAGGGAGGGATGGAAAGAAGGAAGGAAGGAAAATTCAGAGTGCCGAGGGGAGGGGATTCTAGCTTAAAGTGAGGAGCAGAAACCCATCAATGGACATCCCTGAACAGGCCTCTGATGATGGGAAGAATCCAGTTCTGTGCAGACCTGGAAGAAGAGGGTTGGAGGCAAAGGCCCCATGCGCAGCACAGCATCCCGAGTGAGGGAAAGAGCAATAACACATAACCTTGGAGAGGAGAGATGGGCAGGGACTGAGGAGAGAGAGGAACTAATAAAAACTTTGGACTTTATTCTATGTCTGATATAAGAATGTTTGGGCATTTTAAAAAAAAAATGACTTTCTCAAGAAAGCTCACTCTAGGCAACATGTAAAGAAAAATCCATAGGTTTGGAAAGGGGAAGGATCCCTCTAAATGAGGGATAATGATGGCTTTGATTAGAGTGGCCATGACAGAGAGAACGAGCATAATTCTAATACAAATACCACAGTGGCACCATGTACTATTCTACGAAATTTACATTTATTAATTTATTTGGGCTCCTGTATTCAATATTTGAACCATTTAATAACAACCCTATGAGGAACTATAATTACACTGACTTTACAGCTATAGAGAAGAAAGCAGAGTGAATTTAAGTAGTGTCTCAAGACCACACACATAATAACTGATGAGGGGGATGAGAAAGTTCAGCCAACTGAAAAGTCAGAGGCAATGGCCCACACATAAGACCACCTTCCCTCTGATACCGGCTACAAGTTCAGGAGACCCCAAGACCACCTTGCAGTTCTATAGTTCACTAGGAGGACTCACAGAACTCACTGAAGGTTGTTATGCTCATAGTTATGGTTTATCAGAGGGAAGGGATACAGATCAAAATCGGTCAAGGGAAAACACATACAGGATGAAGTCTAAGAAGTTTAAGATACCAGGGAGCATCTCTTGTGGAGTCAAGACAGCATTCATGTGTCAGTATCCATGTGTAGAAATATACACAGAGTACTGCCAACCAAAGCAGTTCATGGAGCCTCATATTTGGAGTTTTAATTGACGCTCCATCACATAGGCTAACTGACTGCCCAAGTGGGGGATCACCGTCCCTAGCACCTCCAGAGATCTGGTGATGCTACATGACCCAAACTCCCCCCAACCTCCCGATATTACACTGTCGGTGTTCCTGCTGTGGCTAGCCCTCACCCTAAATCATATTATTAGACTATCGTTACCCAAAGTCCATAAGCAAAGACTCCTACATACTCCTATCAGGCATAACATGTCAAGGGCTTAGAGATAACCTCCCAGAAACTGGTAGCAAAGGCCAGACCTCTCCTTGGGCAATTGTTGGATTCTTCACTGCACAGGGGAAGACATGAATAAGAGGAAAACAAATGATTTGTTTTTAGTCATGATAAATTTGAGATGCCCATTTTATATCAAAATATGGTTGTTGAGTAACAGTTATATAAACATATCTAGGGTTCAAGCATGAGAAGACTGGACTGGAAATTCAAATTTTGAAGCCTACAGATAGTATTTAAATGTTATGGCAGAGATGTGGAATCACTATGTTGTGCACCTGAAACAGTGTCAATTTAGTAACATTGTGTGTCAACTATACTTCAGTAGAAATGAACAGAAAGACAGACAGGCAAATGTATGTCACAGGATGGAATAAGATGAACTAAAAAGAAATTTTAGAGAAATGAAGAGCAAAGGCCTGAGCCTTGGAGTGAAACCACATACAGAGGCTCAGGAAAAGGAAGAAAATCTAGTTAAGGTAACTGAGGGTAATGGCCACTGATACAGGAGAAAAATGAGGAAAACATGGGAAAAGTATATCCAAAAAGTAAGGGTTATGTAGGAAATGACCCCCTACTTTGGAAATGCATTCTGAAGTATTCCTAGGTAAAGTAACACAGTATCTGCAACTTCCAAATCGTTCAGTAAAAATTAGAAAATAAAAATATATTTGTGGGGTGCCTGGGTGGCTTCAGTGGGTTAAAGCCTCTGCCTTTGGCTCAGGTCATGATTCCAGGGTCCTAGGATCAAGCCCCACCTCGGGCTCTCTGCTCGGCATGGAGCCTGCTTCCCCCTCTCTCTCTGCCTGCCTCTCTGCCTACGTGTGATCTCTGCCTGTCAAATAAATAATAAATAAAATCTTGAAAAAAATTTGTTAACATAAAGGCAATACAGCAAAATGTATTAAAAATTATTGGATCTAAGTGCACAGTGTATGGGGCATTCACTGTATTATTTGTTCCATTTCTTGTATTTTTGGCATATTTCATAATAAAATGTGTCACATGCAAAAAGAGAGGGTGTTCATGACCAGTGCCAAAATGTTCCTGAGAAATCCAGACAGTAAGGGCAGACAACAGACTCTTGGAATTTGGGATCTGGGATTTGGTAAAGTTAGGAAGAGACAGAACGGGGAATGAGGAACAGGCAGGGAGATTTTCTCTAAGGGAGAATGGAGAAATTGGTCAGGGGCCAAAAAAATGCAGCAAGGACCCAAGCAGAGTGGCAAAACTTGGATAGGGATAGTAGGGCGAAGGTGCAAAAGGAGCTGATGTACGAGTTATGTTTGTAAGAATTGGGAGCCTTTTACCAGAGTGAGAAAAAGGAAGAGGAATTCCACGCAAAAAGAACAACATACGAGAAAACATGGAGGTGTGAGACAGATGTGATATGATGTTTAGTCTGGATGTCTATAGTTTGGCCAGCACTGAAGCTGGAATGATGAGTACAGGTCATCTCCCAAAACAGCCAGAGTTCTTCTTTTAAAGTTCCCAAAGTTGGAAATACCCTGGGGCACTGGTTAAAATGCCGATTTATAGACTCCCTGAAAGACGCGCTGCAATCAGAATCCCTGGGAGTGGGGCTCAGGCTGGGAATGGGAACAGGAGGACTTGTTTGGCAAGGAGCATGTATGTGAATCCTCTCCCCATCGTATGGCCCTTCAGCTCCACTATCCCCATCCATTGCTTTTCTCTGTATTTCTCACCCATCCCCGTTTCCTGCATGCTCACAGCTTCTACTGCCCAAAACTTTGATTTGCTGTGGCTTCTTCTTGACTGACACTGACTCCGACTAACACCTTCAGTAACATCCACCAGAAACAGACATCTACATCTAGATTTGGCTGCACCTTGTAGTTCCGACTACAGAGAGAGAGGGGGGAAAAGAGTGAGAAAAAAGGGAGGAAGAGAGTCCGATGTTGCATTGAATGGGCCATGAGTCCACTCCAACTTCAGTAAGCACTGACAAGGGGCATATGACACGTGGAGAGAGGAAGGCTTTCTACAGCAGTGCTCCTCAGGACACCAGTCCCCAGTGAGAAAAGAGCCTGTGCCAGAATGTAAATCAATGACTGCTTCCTTCATCGATAAAGTCTTGCTATGGAAAAACAAACAAAAAGTCAGCTGAAATAAATGGAGGGGAGACACAGTAAATTTACATTCTAGCACAAGCTCCTTCTCTTACTCAGGACCAGTTGGTAACAAACAGTTCAAAGACCAGTAGCCAGTCCAAGGACCAACCTTTGAGAAACACCACTCTCAGAAGAACAGTGGATAAAACAGACATTTAAGGGATGCTGGGGTGGCTCAGTCAGTTAAGCGTCTGCCTTCAGCGAGGGTCATGATCCCAAAGTCCTGGGATCTTGTCCTGCCTGGGGCTCCCTGCTCAGCAGGGAGTCAGCTTCTCCCTCTGCCCCTCCCTCCCATGCTCTCTCTTAAATAAATAAAATCTTAAACAAGCAAACAAAAACAACCCAGGGATTTAAAATAGTGCAAGATACAATACATGTTGGTATCAGTCATCAAAAATTAGCAAAAACATCCTCCTAGCAAACCCATGGAAAAAGCATTCTTAAAAAGTACAGACTTTATTCCTAAGCATGAGACCATATTTCTAAAAATAATAAGAAATTAGCTTAAAGTTGAATTCCCCACTGAAAATAATTCAGACTACCAGCAAGTAAGATGTATGTTTTTATAAAGAAAAAAGAGTGAACCCCGAGAGCAGGAGAGGCAGGCCTTTACAGCTTATTTTTATTCCTCTCCACCAGGTACAGTCACCAGAGTGACCTGGGGAGCAAAAAAGTCAAAGAACATTTTTTCAAACTCTCTAGAAGGCTGTTAGGAGGTATGAAATACACACACTGAGCAAAATAAATGTATGCACCTCAAGAAGGTAATAAATCACTTGTAGCTTTATTGTTGTCAGTCATTGGTTCTTGAAGGGCAAACCGTACTTGATTCTTGACTTGTTCTTTGCTTCACTGGTCAGCAACTTTTCTTAGAAGTTACCAAGTGTTCGCTAGTAACAACTCTGGGATTCTCTCTAAAACTCCCATCATATTTTCTTTTTTAAAGATTTTATTTATTATTTATTTGACAGACAGAGATCACAAGTAGGCAGAGAGGCAGGCAGAGAGAGAGAGGGGAAAGCAGGCTCCCTACTGAGCACAGAGCCTGATGCGGGGCTCGATCCCAGGATCCTGAGATCATGACCAGAGCCGAAGGCAGAGGCTTTAACTGAGCCACCCAGGCGCCCCCTAAAACTCACATCATATTTTCTAAATATTATTCTATGGCCATATTTGTATGCAACTCAATTCTACAAACTCTGGTTGAATACCTACTATGTGCCAGGCACTACTTCTTCTCTGTTCTAGAACGAATACCAAAGGGAATAAAATGCCAACTGAAGAGCTCATATAGCCCCTTGGGGGAGACCACTCTGTGAACAGATACCTAGAAATTAATGTAGGCTGCAATCAGAGCCATAATTGGGCAAGAAAAGGGAATGATTAATTCTGACAACGGGAACACAAGATGACTTCACATAAGTCCTAGAAGGATAAGTAGAATTTCAGGAGGCAAGGAAAGAAAGAAGTAAAGAACATCCCAGGCAGGGGAAGTAATTGAACTCAGTCTTGGAGGATAGTGATTCATTCAGGAAACTTCAAGTAACCTTCTAACACTAGCCTATAAAATGTATTGGGGGAAGGGTAACACAGAGTGAGGAGGAGCACACAGGATTACAAATGCAGTTGTGTTCATGGAATTATGAGAAGTCCAAGGTTACAAGATAAAGGCTGTTTAGCAGAGCAGTGGGCTCTGAGGCTGGGGTGTTGATTAGGGCTCCATATGAAAGGCTTTGAATGTCCTGCAGAGGAACTCTATGCAAGGAAGAAATGATATGAGATTTAAGTCATTGTAAATTAGCCTCTATGGCAAATTATAATATTTGGAATTTTTCATTCTCTCCTTACAGCAATTTTTTTCTGTGCCATTGCCTTTGGCCTCCATCATGTGATCTGCTCTGTTTCGTGATTTTCTAACAGAGCCGAGTGTGAGCAGACATGCCCTGTATCACCCTCAAGTGGAAACTTGTAGAGGCAATGAAGATTTCTGCCAGACTATTTGCTCTTGTACCATTGCCATGGAGAGAGCCTGCTTCTTTAGCCCAAGTCTTAGAATGGAAAGAATCATGGAACAGAATTCAAATTCTATAACCAAAGACTGAATAAGACCCACACTAGCTAACTGGCAATCACCAGCATCAGTAAGGGGGGAAAAAAAAAGAAAAAACAAATATCTGCTATTGAAATTCACTGAGATTTCAAGATTTTTTTGTTACCCAGCTTAATGTAGTGAAAGGTGATTAATTTACCCTTTTAAAATTACAGAATATAATTTTATTGTAAAAAATACTGAAAATTTTAAAGAAAAATAAAATTACCTATCATTACAATCCCTAAACATAGTCACAGATAACACTGTGACTATACCTTGTGCTACATATCAATCCAGATGAGCCACAGATCTAAATAGGAAAGGTAAAGCAGTGAAGTTTTTAGAAGCAAACACAGGAAGATATTTCATTATCTTGGGGTAGTTAAAGATTTCTTAAACAGGACACAAAAAGTGCTAAAGTAAAAGACTATGACATTGGACTACACTAAAATGAAAGATGCCTTCTAACAAAAGACACCAGGAAAAGTGTGAAAAAACAAGCCACTGAATGGGATAAAACATGCATAAACTCTAAGTTCAACCTAAGGGATCATACAGGATGTGTAAGGAAGAAAGCAAACACGTCAATAGAAAAATGGTCAAAATGGGGGCCCCTGGTTAAGCCTCTGCCTTTGGCTCGGGTCATGATCACAGGGTTCGGAAATGGAGCACTTCGTGGGGCTCCCTGCTCAGCAGAGCGTCTGCTTCTCCCTCTTCCCTGCTCCAGCCCTACCTCGTGTGCGCACTCTCTCTCTTTGCTCTCTCTCTCTTCCAAATAAGTAAATAAAATCTTAAAAAAAAAAAAAAAAAAGAAAAGAAAAGAAAGGAGGAAAAGAAAGAAAGAAAGAAAGAAAGAAAAATGGTCAAAACACTTGAACTGGTCCTTCCACCAATAATGTTATTTCCTGTTCCGGTGCTGGTTACACTGGCATGTTAACTTGGTGAAAATCAGTGGAGTTGTATGCTTATTGTAATCTGTGTGTGTGTGTGAGAGAGAGAGAGAGAGACAGACAAACAGACAGACAAACAGACAGACATGGGAAACAAAAGCAGAAGGAAATGTAGATAAAGTTAAATTTCCTTATAACCTGCAGCCCATTGACCAAGAACTTGAGGCAGGCAGAGTGTAACATTCCTCCAGAGCTCCCAACTGTCCTACTGTTGATGCTTTGCTAGAGGGAAAAGCAACCTTAGCTGGAGAACAGCAAGGGCTCCAGGATCCTGTGAGTCTTCTTTCACACATGAAAGTCCTTTTGGAAATCTGTCTTTACCTCCCCCAACTTCAAACTACAGAATCAGCCACTCTTCACAACCCCAGTGCAGCCCTTTCTGCCCACAGGTCCCATCCCTGTGCTTTAATAACACCACCTTTTTGCACCAAAGACATCTCAAGAATTCATTCTTGGCTGCCAGCTCCGAGCTCCAACACTCCAAAGCACATCACACACGCCACTCGTGCGCGCATGTGTGTGTGTGTGAATGATGTTATACCTCAATACAAATAGACATTAAAAATGATAGGATCCAAATTGTTATGTGTAGATTTAATTTAAAACCTTAACAAGGAACCTCTCAATTAAAAGGGGCAGGAACTGTCAATGGAAGTTTTCTTCAAGAAGCTTTTTAGCACAGAGCACACTTGGCAACGAACTATTACAGATTTCTACAAAACTTCGTAACTGCCAACATAATACCGGTTGTCAGAGATCTTGACATCTTAGCCAGTGGATCTGAATGAATATACTTTGGGGATATATATCAGGCTTAAAAATCCTATTGTGTTTTGCCTAAAACTAATCTTGCACAATCCTCTAGTCAGATATTAACAAATACAAAAGATAAATTCCCTTTTCATTTGCCTCAATTTTCTATTAAGTACCAGAGCAATCATATTTCAATCAATACATCTGATCTTTTCAAATTAAATTATCTTCTTTAGAGAGCCCGAATAAAAGATATTTTGAATGGATGAAGCAATTTGGTTTGTTTTACATTTTTGTAATAAATTCTATTTAAATGCAATTCCTTTACCAATTAAATTATGTTACTAGTTGTTGCTAGTTGTTATTCTTTTGGAAAAAAATCAAAATTAAAATTCAAAGTGATATCCCAAGTCCTAAGATTTTAGGACTTAAGAGTTTAAAAAAACTTTTTCATAAAATAAACATCTTTTTGATATATTTAAGAAATGTTACAAATTGATTCCTATGCTATCTCACTCATTTGTTACTGTTTTCTTTTACATCACTGGAGATACAATACAGGTAATAATCATAAAATGACTTATTTATTCAGTGCCCAGTGTGTACCAGAGTTGAGAGGCAAGAGGTACACAGGGAGACAAGGTCCCCTTTCAAAGAGCTTACCTTTCATAGGAAGGAAATAATTAGGAAATGTGGAAGGAGGGACACTGATGTGTGAGGGGCTGAGAGGTGCTATGTCCATTGTGTGGACAGACATCTCTGAGGAACCAGGCTCGGGATGGTAGGAGTAGCTGCATCCGTTTGTCGGGCTGCCACAGCAAAGTCCCACAAACAACCAGAGTGAATCGGTCCCCAGTTCTAGAGACCAGGAATCGGAGATCAAAGTGTTGGCAGGTTCGGCTCCTTCCAAGCTTTGTGAGGGAGAATCTGTTTCACATCTGTCCCTAGCTTCTGAGGGTTCGCTGACAACATTTGGCTTTCCTTGGCTGGTGGAAGCAACCACCCGGATCACTGTCTTCATCTTCACCTCCCATTCTCCCTGAATGCAGATCTGTGTCCATGATGAAAGACAGTTGGAAGAAAGGCAGGCAGGGACACACACCCCCACCCCAAGAGGAAACAGCACTTAAAAGGACTTTACACCACCCTGGAAGGAGGCCTCCACCCTTTCCCTGGGACTGGTAGGTGACAAAACACTGACTGGGTGACAGGCACAGGGAGGGAAAATCAGATTAAAACAGCCTGTCAACAAGCCCATAAAAACCCCAAGACTTCGAAACTCCGGTGGCACCCTGCTTGGGTCCCCTCCCTCTCCAGCAGCTTTGTACTATAGCTCAATAAACTTTGCTAAGCTTTACTATCGCTCAAGAAACTTTGTGTTGCTACACACCCTTCTTTGTTGGGTCTACCTCTCCATTCTTCAAAACAGTGTGACCAAGAACTGTGGGCACGGAAGGCAAGAAATCCTGTAACGTCTGTGTCCAAGTTTTTTCCTGCCAATGCCTTGATCTTGAGTTTCCAGCCTCCAGAATGATGAGCCAAAAAGACTTCTGTTGTTTTAAGGTTCCCATTTGGTGGCTTTTTGTTACAGAGGCCCTAGCAAATTAATACATGAAGCAAAAGCCAGGATTATACATTGTCTCATTTAACTCCTAGTTTCGGGAATTCTAATGAAAACTTTCAATATACTATAATCTCAGAAATGTCCAAAAGTAATTTCTCTCAAGGGCAAATAAAAATTACTTCTCTGGGGGTGCCTGGGTGGCTCAGTGGGTTAAGCCTCTGCCTTCAGCTCAGGTCATGATCCCAGGGTCCTGGGATCGAGCCCCGCATCGGGCTCTCTGCTCCACAGGGAGCCTGCCTCCACCTCTCTCTGTCTGCCTCTCTGCCTACCTGTGATCTCTGTCTGTCAAATAAATAAATAAAATCTTTAAAAAAAAAAATTACTTCTCTGGAAGTAATTTCTCTCAAGGGCAAATAAAAAATTCTTTTGAAGAAATGGCCTCTGTATTTTGGGTTCTTCCGATCCATGAATACTTGTCATTACGTTGACGGTAAGATCAACTATTTTCTTTTCATTTGGATATTTTGATATCAACGTAGACACATTCTAATTGCACATTTCATAATTAGAGTAAGTTAGTGGAATCATTAGAGTTCATGTATTTGCCAATAGCAATTTAGATATTGAATAAAGTTGTTACTCTTTAAGGTTTTTTTATACTAAACTGACATATCCTGCTGACCACATGAAAGCTGTTAAAAAAGCAAAAACGGGCCCAAAATGGAGTTGCCTGTGCTAAACCCACATCACCAAACCAAGGTTTAATACCCAACCCACAACCTTTTCCAGAAATGCGGTCTTAACCAGTCTGGAATTGTCTGGTCAGCACCAACGAGGTAATCTGTCACACAGACCCTTTCCATCCCCCAGAGGAAGATGAAGTCATCTGCTTTTACCTTATCCCTTCCTCCTTCTGCCTATAAAAACTTTCCACTTCATACAGGTCCTCTGGGGTCCTTTCTGCTTGCTAGGGGATGCTGTCCAATTCATGAGCTGTTTAAAAAGCCAGCTGGATCTTTAAATTTACTCAGTCGAATTTTGTTCTTTGACAAAGTTAGGGACGATTTTTAATCGTTGCCGAAAGAATAGCAAAAGAAACCTCCACTATCACTTGCCAACAAAAATGCCGAATTCTCTTATCTTTGAAACCAAACCCAACCTATCTCCACAGAAAGCTTATGAACATGGCTGAATTAAGAGTTTAGTCCTCACTATTTTCCTTAGAGATGGCCACAGTGGGGATCCAAGGTAGAACTGTGACCACCCTTCAGCCCCTCACCAGGAGATCATGTATCTGACATGATACATGATATGTATCATGTATCCATCACTAACAAAGGGATTGTTCTTTCCAACAAGCTACAAGAAGCTCAGAGTCAGCCAAGGTGGAGATTTCCCTCAGAGATTGCCCCCTAAGGCTCTCCAGAGCTGGGTGAGAGACTGACAACAGCAAAAAAAAAAAAAAAAGCTCCAGAGTTTTTCCCTTTTAAAGTGCTGGATCAATATGTCTGTCATCCGACTTATTCTAAAAAATGAGAGCTCCTGAATCTTCGGGAGCTCAGTCACCGTCTCACACCATTCCATTGCCCCGCAGCTACTACTCAGCTTCCTCTAGGTTGGAACATCAGTATCCATACATGGAAGGAGAAGATCTCTCTCTTAATTTCCAACTAAAATTCTTTTGTCTTCCCTGCTCTCGGTGACAAAGGCTGTACAGTTCTTCTGAAATGAATAGCAGAAGATAGTGCAACAAATTAATACAAATGAAGTCATTCCTGAGTGACTCCATCTGCTTTAGAAATAAGGCTCGGACAATAATGTGGCCAAGATCCAGATAATTAGGCCTGACTCCAAATGAAGGCACACAGGTAACTTATAGCTTCATTAACTCTCTTCAAGAAGGCAGACATCCAAAAACTAACCTTAATAGAGGCAGCATATGATCCACTGACAATCTGTTTGATATTAAAAAATGAACTTTGTTTTTGCAACGTTGCACCAACAGTAGGCAAATAACATATGCAAGTCAAAATACCATAGACTAAGGCATGGTTAAGCAGCCTAGATGTCAGGCTCAAAATTTAGAGAACAAAGACCTTAATTTGTGTTTACAGAATTTAATCAAAAGGCATTAATAATCTAGCAACTAAGAAAGGCACATAAGGTGTCTGCAAGTGTCTTTTCTCTGTAATCAACAGGAAGATTATTAGGTAATAACAAATGTTATTCATCTTCATAATGGCTAAATGACAGCCTGTTTAAAAATAACAAATGACTACTCCTCATTGACTATTACAGGGTGAGCATGACCTTCACGTGTTTTAAGCAAACAAGTCCTCTTTTCAAAGACTTCAGGAGTCCTTTAATTGATAATGATGAGATGTTTTATCTTTACCAAGGGACGCTAAACCTTCTACGATGCTATTTAAATTGAGATAATTTTATACAGCCCCCTGAGTTAGAAAAGACCCTGAAGGTCTCACACGGATTTTTTTTTCATAAACAAGATATTAATGAACCACAAATGTAATTAGCTCACTGTGTATAGACACTTTATTTCCTCTTTGTCCTTCCTGATGTTTCTGTTGTGAAACAGTTGAGTTTCAATTCGCAGGTCAAAAAAATAAGGCAAAGATTTTAAGATGAGGTTTTGAAAGATGATGTTTATTTCCTCTCAAGTATAAGCCTTATACATGTCTAGCTAGCCCAGATAGCAGGGCTTCAGCTGGAAGCCCTCTACAGCTTCTAGACCGCTATGACGATCGCACCAAGCAGGACTCTCAAATGCCTCTTACAGTACTTGGTTTTCAGCTTTCCAAGTCACCCCGACCTGTTAGGTCAGAGACAGCATGTGACAAGCTGCTCCAGTGGGACACAGCAGCTGGGAGCTGCAGGGACCAGTTAGGGAAACTTTCGAGGATAACCCACTAGCCTTCCTGACACATAACCAAGGAAACAGCGGCTAAAGCAATGGCTGCCAAGGTCTCAACAGACGTGCCACACTGCCCACTGTCCTGGAGGCCCTGCTCCTTTCCCGAGGCCCTACTGTAGTGAGCAGAATAATGCATCCACCCCCACGTCCCCCCCCCCCACTAAAGATGTCCATGTTCCAGTCCCTGAAACCTATGGATACCTTCCCCTAATGATGGAAGAGACTTTGCAGATGCAATTAAGTAAATGATCCCAAGATGGAAGGAGGACAAACAACGTGCTCTGAAGACGGAGGAAGAAGGGGCCGCAAGCTGGAGAAAGAAGGCACCTCTAGAAGCTGGAAAAGGCAAGAAATGGATCCTGCCTCCAGCCTTCAGACCAAACATGGTCCGGCAGGTGCCTTGATTTTAGAGCAGTTGTAACTGATTTCTGACTTCTGACCTCCAGACATGTAAGATAATTAATCTGTGTTGTTTTAAGCCACTGATTTTTTGGTAATGTGTTGCAGCAGCCCTTGGAAACCAAAACACCTACCCATGTCTTTGGACTCAGAACCTAAAAACTAGCCTGTGGCTGGGGCTCCTGAATAGTGACCAATTCCTCCCTCTTGGTAACAAAAGCAGCACCATGTGTATAGAAGTAAAGCGACAGCAGAATTCCATGCAGGATATTTTTTTTTTAAGATTTTATTTATTTGACAGAGATCACAAGTAGACAGAGAAGCAGGCGGGGGCAGGGGGGGAGCAGGCTCCCCGCTGAGCAGAGAGCCTGAAGCGGGGCTCAATTCCAGGACCCTGAGACCATGACCTGAGCCAAAAGCAGAGGCGCCCAAGGAATTTTTTTTTTTAAGCCAAGAACTAAGCTACTTGTTTCTCTTCTACCTCAGATGAAAATTTTAAAGCATCACCAAAACTTTTTTTTGGATGCTGGAGCCACTTAATATATTATAAGAAAGAAGTGTTTCCTCCAACAAGGGGCAAGCTACTTTACATTTTCAGCCCACAGTTCCTCTTCTGTAACTGACAGCGTTCAACCAATTGTTCTCCAAGTTTGTTCCTAAGGTTCTAGCTTACACCAGAATCTTTGACTCATTTCTAGAACGTGCAAATAGATATTACTTTTACTTTACAAAGAGGCAAGCTTTCCTTTTTGCTTTATTTGGTGACAATCTTGATTATTTCACCTCAGTCCCGTTTCCTCCAGAGGGAAATATTTTGCTACAAATCAGCAAAGGTTATTCATCATCGACCTGCCTGTTCTCAAGGACTGAGCACACACATTGATTTTGTAACACGGTTATCAAATTATCTTCATAAATCAGCTAATAGCCAAACGAATAATGCCACGAACAAAAGTAAAAGAGAACTTGGTCTTTACAGGAAGTGGTGAGCATTTATTTCCAAAAAGCTATGTGACCTATACCAACCACGGTAACTAACAGCATCTTTAAAACTCCTTGTCCTGTCCTGAGGAAAAACTGGGAGACTGTCATCCTCAAGTGTGTGTCTTTTCTAAATGAACATATCTGAAGTAGCGTGCCAGCTGGGAGATGGGTAAGGAGTTGCTTTCTGATAAAGATTTAGGCACATAGTTTAAGTTAACGAGACATGGCAGAGCAGGTGGGTAATTCTGTGTTCACACACTGTAATGGGCCAAAGGCTAATTACTATTCACTGTAAAATGAACATAAAAGTAGCAATTATGCCTTCATCCTAGTGGATGTGATGTATTAAAGCTATCAGCTTCACCTTCTGTAATAACAACTTTTGTCTGTTTGTACCAGGATGTGGGAAAATAAGACGGATGTGGAAAGGGGGAGCTCTGTGGCTTTACACAAGAACAAACATTGGATTCTCACAGTCCCCCCACCCTCCTGTGCTCAAGACACAAAGGACAGATGGAGCCCCATGGCTTAGAGGTTGTTCGTACACACTATGCTTTTCTTCCCTGGCTGTGAAATACTGCCAAATTAACTGCTCACATACAGAATTTCCCATGTCACCTCTTCAAGTCACCTGGGAGCCACAGGTAAATATTGAGTTCACAAGGGGAAAGTCTCAACCACCAAGTTCAAATTGTCAGAGTCAGGAACACATGTGAGCAGTGCCGGCAGGCTGAGGCGAGTGTCCATCATCTTCACCTTTGCCGAAAGCGCCCAACCAACAAGACTAATCGATCTTCTCACCATGTAACAATGAAAATCTATAAAAAATACTCATAGAAGATACAGAAAAGAAAGATAAAGAGTAAGGTTCAGAGATGCCAATAGTGTAAAATCAATTATATTTGGTACTAGAATGAAAAATCTTAAGTGTTCTGATAGAAAAGAAAACCATGATCCCCCAAGTAGAGAAAAAGAAAGCTGGACAGCTGAACATGAATCACAAAGGGAATTCTTACTTCCAGATCGGGGAAATGAAAACCAACTTCGACCCTGTCTGTCAAGATCCTACCGCATGAATACTTCTGAGATACACTTATTTAGCGATTTTTTTTTTTAAGTGAATTTCTAACCAGACATGAAAGGACTATTCTGTGCAGCCGGGACCCTGCTCCCAGGCTTCATTCTGTGTCAGCTTGTTCTGTGATTAACCCTCAACTTTTCACCCAGAGCCTCTCACCAGTCTGTAGAGAATGCCCTTTCATACTTCAGCATCACTGAGAGGAACCCACCAGCTCCGTGTCATCTCGGGCTTGAGAGCTGACCCTTGAGATGTCCTGGCAAGTGTGGCCAGGTAGGTCCTGCAGCCCGCCATGTGCCAGAGGGTCAGGGACTCAGCAGACGTCAGAAAACTGTAACATATTACAGTGATATCACAGTTTACCTGCATACACAGTCAGTGCAATGCAACATGTTTTCACATAGTCCAAGATGCAATTCCCCAAACAATGTCAAGATAACCTTCCAGGAAAAAAGTCTTAAATTCCGTATTAAAAGACATCAGCCTAGAGTGAGGATTCTGTCCAGCTTATTTCTCTCTTTGCTTTAATCTACACTTCTCTGGGACTCTTATTTTTATTGCCAAGTTTTAAAAGAAAAGGGCAACTGAAATTTACTAAGGGAGATGAGTTTGACAGAGCTTACTCTAAAAAGCTTTGGGGGATTTCAGGATAGCTCCTCAGAACTTTGGGACAGATTTAATACATCCGCTCCCAGAGAGAACAGGGGCAGAGTGCTGAGTAAGTTTCGATTAGTGCCGATGATACCTGATACCTGGAAAGCGTTTGAGTTCTGCCCGACAGGCCTCCTTGCCAGGAGACATCTTGCACCATGATGCTGCTACCAGGGTGCCCATGTCCCAAATCCGCCCTTAGGAGAAATAAAGTTAGGATGTGGCAACCCTAGAAGCTTCTTGGAGATACGCGCAAACCCCACTATTTTCATTTTGTCACTTGCAATTCCCCAAACAATGTCAAGACAAGTTGAAAGGGTTGTGACTACGTCTCCAGTACAAATTATATCCCAATGTTCTAATGCATGCTACTCTGTGGGTGTTGCAATCCAATATTGATTTTATTTAGAGCAAAAAGAATTATTTGATGACAAAATTTAAATTTATACTACATAAAAATTCCATTTTTTAGAAAAGCTTTACTTTCAGATATATTACGACTACTCTGCAAGGACTGGCTTGACTTCCTTAACTCTTTCACTGCCATGATCTGAATCTCAGATGCAGGTAATGCCTTCTTTCTGGTCTTTAAACAGTGATTTCCCTCATGAAGATAAAGCTGGAGACCACCTTGTGTCTCCTGACCTGCCCGGTCTAATTATGGTTGCATGGTTTTCTCTAATCTTACCGCTTTAAGATTTGCCTGAAACAGGCTTTACAGCATTTGTGTTCCCATCATTCTTAGCTCGCTTCCTGATTTTATGTACCCTTGTCTGCTCAAGGAGATTACTAAGGTTACTGATGTGTTTTTAATGTAAATATTCTCCCTTTGTCATGAAAAGGGAAAATTACAAAGATGTCAAGTAATATTGAATGTAAATAAGCCTTCCTCACCTCTGCTAATGCTGAATTTCTGTCACTCAGTAAATAAACTGGTATCAGAGTAGGATTAATGTCAACAATCCACTGAAGGTTGCTAGTTTGAGGCAAAACAATAAAGCAAAGACTACAAAATACTAATGACTCTTCTGAGTGTCAGTACTGCTCGCTTTCCACAGGATTCATAGATCTAAATTCTGTCTTTCTGATATTAACACGGCTATGGACCATTAAAATACAAACACTGGTAACTTACAAATAAACAACTATCTGGAGATCAGGCACATGATCCAGGTGTTAGCAGTAATGCTGAGCCTCATATTTTCAGTTTATTTCCAGAAATTTCAAGGCACTGAAGGGTATACCATTCATTCTGGGCCAGCCATCATTAGCAACGAAAAGCTAGTGAGGGACAGGCAGGCATTAGTATAAAAACACAGAGGTGACTCAGAAGTGAAGGCAAAGGGCAATCTGTCCTAAACCAGGGGTGAGCAAAGCATCAGAGACCTGTATATGGTCTGCAAAGCCCAAAATATTTACTACCTGAACCCTGCCTATCCCTATTCTAAACACTCAAACCTAAAGGTGGAAACCAGTTTATGTGTGACCTCAGGGCTGCAGAGTACAGGGAACATTCTGCAAAGACCAAGCCTGGGTGTGTGGATGTGCCTTACTAAGGAACCCCAAAAGCAGACACTGAGATGAGAGCTTATGTGCAAGTGATCTCTTAAGGAATGCTCCCAGGAAATGCCAGTAAGGGAGGGGGAAGCGAGGGAGAGAAACCAAGTCCTAGCCTCAGCCTGATCCTGCAGAGAATTCAGGAGTGTAAATTGTACCTCACAGTGGATCCCACCTCCAGGCAAAAGAGATGGGCTTCCGCTCACACACCGATCACTGGCTGAGGGAGGGAGGTGGCGACAGAAACGCCTAGGCACTTTCTTCTATCCGGGTGTACAGGCAAAGCAACCCCATGACACCAAGGGCAGGGCCCCAAAGAAAGTCACAGGTGTGAGGTCATTCGAATCGAAGCACGTGGAAGCTGGACGATGGGCACAGGAGCCCAGAGAGCAAGAAAAGGGGACTGGGGGGTTTTTAGGTGGAGCACAGCTCCAGGTGTGCGGGGTCCAGCTCCAGGTGTGCGGGAGCCCAGGCTAGGGATGCGGCAGACAAGATTCCGTGTTGAGTGGCATATGATTGTCTTGATGAATGTCCTTATCAAACTCAAGGAGGGGCCTCTGCTCCCCCCTGTCCTAGTGAAACACCTCTGTCCCAGGTTTGAAGTGCAACGACAATACTAACAATGGTTATGATTTACTGAGCTCTGTCAAACTGTACTGAACTCTTTGGATATATTATTTTATTTAATCTTCATAACCAACCCTTCGAAGTTGGTATCATTTCCCCTTGTTTAGGGATGAGGAACACAGGACTCAAAAGGCATTCTTTCAATGTCCCGAGGAGACTTAGAAGGAAAACAGGAGAGATGAAACGTGGACCCAAGTCTGTCTTTACTCTCAAGCCCTTAGTCTTCCTCTTCTCCCACCTCTTGAGCTGCTAGAAATGGAGCCAAGGCCATTCCCTGGAACAGCTGAAAACAAATCTCAACAAATAAGTACCTTCGTGCCATAGTATGTGTGAAAATCTCAGAGAACGAAGGTACAAGGAGAGAGAAAGGAAAGAGAGAGAAAGAGAAAGAGCTGCTTTACCCATCTCACTCAAGAGGGTGCCTGGGCTTGAAGGGCAACTTGGGATGACTCTATGGTGTTTTAGGCTTTTCAAACTATTTTTAATAAGCAAAATCTATTTTTTATAAAATTCAATTTGCAGATCTATACCGGATCCTACGGGAAAAGGCCTGTGTGTGTTTTAGAGCAGTGGGCCTCAAACTTTAATGTACTCCTGAATTACTTTGGGAGTGCATTTAAATGCATGTTCCCAGACCTAGCGCTCGAGGATTTCTGTTTCAGCAGGTGTAGGTGACGCCCAGGCATCTGAATTTCTTACTGGAAACTCAAAGCAGATGGTACATAGATTGCACTTTGAGAAACGCTATTTCAGAGGAATGGGCAAGAACACAAAAAGAACCCACTCCACCCAGGATTCTTTGCCGAACCTGATATTATGGTAATTTCACAGATGATAGATGGATAGAAAGATAATCTATCCAGACTGACCAGCCAGGTATGGTAAGAGTTTTCACTTACAGATGAGTTAGCCATATGCAACCTCTCTGTATGCAATCTAACGACTGATTAGAGTTGAAAATTAAAGTTGTTAACTTCTGATATCAAGTGCAATGGACTAAAGCCAGGTATATTTTTGAATATAAATACGTGCACCAATTTAGTGTGTCTTTTTTTTTTTTTTTTTTTCCTTTTCAGAAATTCCAAAATGAGTAGGAGGAAGAACAATTTGGTGTGCCGGCCAAGTTCTATTCTGGGGTAATTAAAATCTGCCTACTTAAAATTCTTTTTGTAAATTTCAGTAGCTATAGGCTCCTTCCTCACTTCCTGTTCTCAAGGCCCATAGAGTGGTGTGGTTGTTAGCTGATGGTGACGCTCTCTGGAGCAAATGCAGGGGAAGCCGTGCGTAAAGCCCAATGTGAGTCAGACAAGCCACTAATACCAACGTATTATATAGGAAGATGTGCAGTTAACACGTACATGTTTGGCTCTGATTCCGGAACCTTAAAAAGTATATTTGTGATGTTATTATATTTGGATATCAAAAGGATAACTCGATAGAGACAAGTAAATTCACACTAAATTAATATACATGATTTATTGAGAGTGCATCTCATTATCTAGATAAATAGCAACTTGTCACAGAAAGGGCAATCTTGTGCTTTTTTTTTTTTCCTTCCCAAATGATTCCAGTGTGGCCTTAGAATGTTTATTTGGCGTAAGAGGCTTATGTCCCTTCTCTTTCTAAGGACTTTCAAATACTCTGCACACAATAGTGATTGACTCTGACAATGTCCTCAATAAGACTTAAGTGGATGAGAGCGGAGGGCAAAATGAATAGAGAGAGAGAAAAAGGGAGACAGAAACTACCACGTGGTCCATAAACGAAGAGGAAAGAAAAACATGCCACCAGATGGCCAGAGGGGCAACAGCCGTTTGCATCCATTAGAAGCAAAAGCAGCCACTATAATTTCTGATATTGTATTTCTGCCTAAATATGGTGATAAAGCCTCTTTTGACTGGCTTTAGCTTTTGTGATGCAGCAAGAAAATTTGTTTGGCAGAAGGAGAACCCGCAGAAGAAACAGAAGGCAAGATCCCACAGGGACTACACGGGTCTGCCAACACAGAAATCAAACAAAGGCAATAGATTGAGATGGCTGATGTGGAAATGCTGCAGAGGACTATCTTGCATTATAGAATGGAAATTCACAAAATCCTCAAGACAGAAGCACACTTTGCCTCCACTAGTTCAAGTTGCTCCACCTTGTATCAACAGGCTTATGTCAGCCAACACTAACCCTCAGAGGTGGCTCTTGAGAAAACAGCCTATTGCTCTTCTGAGCTTATGTAAGCTTAAGCTTTTCAGACATCTGACCAAGGCTATTTTTTAGCAGCTATGTTCAAAAATCTAAGTACATTTCATGTCAAAATCAAGTAGTCTAATCTAGATGTAGATGAATAGAAAACCAAAAGGGAAGGAAGTTTAAAAATCAAAGGACACAAAACTAAAATCACATTAAAAAATCTAAAAGACCAGAAAACACCTTAAACATCTCCTTTTATTCACAGCTATAGAGTTCTGCATTTTAGAGAAATTACTGTTTTTATAAGAAATGATGCCACTGGGGTGCCTGGGTGACTCATGCAGTTAACCGTCTGCCTTCAGCTAGGGTCATGATCTCAGGGTGCTGGGATCCAGCCCCGCATCAGACTCCCTGCTCAGCAAGGAGCCTGCATCTCCTTCTCCCTCTGCCTGTCCTCCCCCTGCTTATACTCTCTCTTACTGTCAAATAAATAAATAAAACCTTTAAAATAAGAAAGGAAAGGAAAGGGAAAAAAAGAAAAGAAAAAAGAAATGACACCACCCAATGCTAACAAAGCAAAAGTGTTTAAAACATAAAAAGGTTGAATAGAGGACTTCTGGTTGAGAAATATGCAGCTTTTTATTTGAAAATGCTCAGTAATGTCTTGGTTGATTGAAATTGCTAATCAAGGTAAAAGATGTATGATTCGAGCAATTACAGAGCAAATATAGTTTCTTATTTTCAAGACACACAGTGGATGCTTAAACGGGATTTTAATAAATATTTTGCAATACCTCAAACCTTAGATATTTTCAGCTCTTTATTATTTCTTCTTTCTTCCTTTCCTCCTTTTCTCCTTCTTTTTTCCCTTTCTCTTTACTACATGACTAGCTAGCTAATCCTAAAACAACATGTCCCAAATCTTCCACTACTCCTGGCACATATGAGAAACCAATAAGTCTTTGGGGCACCTGCGTGGCTCAATTAAGCATCCAACTCTTGATTTCAGCTCAAGTCATAATCTCAGGGTCATAGGATTGAGCCCCGCACTGGGCTCTGTGCTCAGCGGGGAATCTGCTTGAGGATTCAATTTCTCCCTCATCCTCTGCCCCTACCCTTCATGCTCTCGTTCCCTCTGTCTCTCAAATAAATAAATAAACAAATCTTTAAAAAAAACAATAAGCCTTTGGTGCATGAATAAATACATGGTGAATGATGGATGCTGGATAAATGGATAGATAAGTAAACAGATGAACAAATATACAAATGAATGAGTGGTGTCGTAGGTCAGGTGTCGTGGTGTACAGACTGAGACAGCGACTTGTGTGTGGGAGACTGACTGGTGTGTGCTTTCCCTCATGAAGGAGTAAGGGAAGTGGATGAGAAGAGGGAGGAGCTAAGCCATGTGGTCGTTTCAATAGAGGTCTCCTTGTAGGTCCTCAAAGAAGCTCTGGAGCTGGGACAGCCCTTCAGAATTATCCCATGTTGAGGCACAGAGCATGGGCCTTTACATCCCACACCAACCAAGAGGGAAGGGGGCATAACTTTGGACAAGGCAGGTCCTTCAGTGGAGGATAAGTCCCAGAGAAGGACTTGGCTGAAAGGCAACTGTTAGCCAGTGCTCCCAAACGCCTTGGTTCTGAAGGAGAAGGATCTTCATTCATGGGGACAAAATAGCCACTAGCAGCCCAAATATCAAAACCTCACGACTCAAAAAAAAAAAAAAAAAAAAAAAAAAAAAAACAGTGCCTCTTGTTTTTCTAAAAGTACTAAAATTAGCTTTAATTGAGTCATATCCCCATCCTTAAATTCAATATTATGGTAAGATAGATGATATATTCTGATTGGCCAAGCCCCTCCACACATGAGAAAAGTAGAATCGGCTCCACTCCAGCCACATAAACTAAGGGTAGAATTGCTCGATGGATACTTTATTAGATACAATTCATATTTGAAATGGTTATGATTTCCAGAAGTAGGAGGAATAGGTATGCAAAAACTGTTAAATGTTCACTTTTTTAAAAAGTCTAAAGTGCTAGAGCTGGGTCTCTAGCCCAATTTATCGGACTTCAAATCTTAGAACCAGACCTAATAACAGTTCTATAGCAACTTCAACAGCCATTCCAGTAGTCAGGCTTTTCAGAGTATCCTGGAAGATTGAGATAGAACACCAGAATGAAACTCAGTCAAAGCAACTGTATGACTATATGTGAAACTTTCTGAAATTATTTTGATCCCAAGTCATGGAGGTACTAAATGTACGTCCTCTAAAAAAATATCCTTAAAGGCAGTTACTCTACATCATGAAACAAGGATCACAATCCGACTCAGCACCCCTGAGACTGAATGAATACAAAACAAATATTATTACTCTCCACTTGACTTTGATAAAACTTGGCAATTTAAGGTTACATATTTGCCAACAGCTCGGGTGAAGCATTTCTAAGCTGGTGACTGAGGGCAGACCACACAGTGTAGACAACAATACAAGGGTAAGATCAGCGTTCATGGAGAGTCCCTGAAGAATCCCATTGAGCTTCCCACCAGCATGGATGGACAAGGAAGTACCCACAGGCAAAACCAGGATTTTTCTTAAGAAAGCATTCTAAATCCACTCTGCTTCTTGAGTGAATAATCAGTAAGCCCTCAAAATTTGGAAGATGGCCAAATGATTTTAGTCTGGAAAGGAAATTGCACCTTGTAAGCCTACATAATTGCGAGAGCAATGATGAAAGCACAAATTAAGATCAGATTATTAGCTTTCTTCCCTACATCACTGGTTGCCATCAGTGATTTGGAGACATGAGTCTTCAGTGTTTCCAGATTCTAAAGATTATACACGACCACAAAGCAAGCACCCTTACTGCAAATTATTTAAACCACGTATATATGTTTTCAGTAATCAAGATATGCGGAACTTCAATTTTTAAACTGTGCTTTCTAATATATAATTCTACTTGTAAACTATAACTTATAGTTTCAAGTAATCAAAGAGCAATAAAAACCCGCCAATGGCTTTGAAGCTTGTCTTGTCTCACTATAACCCCCATGTTCAGGAGAACACTCAGATATCACTGCCGGCCCAAAGTGAGAGGTTTTAGGTGTCAGAGGCTCCTCTGATTTGAACCCTATGCTTCGGTCATTCCAGGATGAAGCCATGTCTCTCCAAAACAGGTGACAGTCAGATATTTTACAACCTATATTGCGAAAGAGATAAAGCTCACCTTATACCTCCCAAGGTAACTGATGCAATTAAAGGGAGAAAAGAGTGGGGGTGGGGGAGTAGGTTAAATCCCACAGATCCATGTAGAGGTTAGACCTTGTACCAATCACTTTATTGTAACTACACTAGTCCCAGAGACTCCTCTACTGACAAGAGAGTTTGTCTTAATACAAAAGCCTTCCCAACACCTGGTACAAAAAATCCATCATTCACTATTTGTGACCAGATTAATTCTGGCCAGATATGAGCCTGCATGAATTATATCTAATCTTCTCATTAGGAATCTTTTTCACAATGAGTAACATTTCAACATACCTAACTTGAAAAAAAAAAAAATAAATGAGAGTACATGGAGTTATCTGGCATGCAAAGCCGACCCTAACTGCTGTCATGAAGGGCTGATTTGTGGGTGACACTTCTCCTGGCCCACCAATTCTCCCAATCACTCCAAATTCTAAAGAAGCCTAAAATGACTTCAGTCTGGATTTTCAGCCCAACACTATTATGATCTATATCCATCAACCAGTTACTGCAATTATTATACATGGGAAATATTAGCCCTAAATGATCTCCATGTTCCTGTTAATATCTAAGTGATAAATCCATGGCTAACTCCTTTTCCTTTTCAGGTGATATTTGCGTGGCATAAAATTTAAATGTAGAAGTGATGCCATTGCAGAAATAAATAATGTCACAATTAGGACATGTTTTCATTTCCATTAACACTAATTTCAATCCTGGACTTGTATATGAAAATCTAAATTACAATAAAAGATTTACTTTCAAAGTCACCAAAAAGGAATGAAAATTAATAAAATAAACCTAGCAAATGCCAACCATTTTGCTTTAATGTCTAGGCTATCAGGAATGCTTTTTGCTACTTTGTAAAAGTGCCTATTTTATACATTCAAATAAAGATAGATAATTCACACTGGATTACAATAAAATTCTAAAAATACTTTTGGAATCTCATATCACCTCAAATAAGTTACTGGAGATTAATGTTACCACTGAGAATTCTAAAATAAATTACTGCAAAAGATCAAATTAGTGTAAATGTCTTTTATCCTTATGATAGTCTAGGTAACCACATAATGTTTTTCCTGTTTTAAAATTCAACAGTAATTAAAGCTTGGGAGAGTCCCCTGGTTGCCAAAATTGATCCTTCAAAGAGTGCCATAAAGGTTTAATATTACTTGCAATACAGAGACCAACTGATGGCATTATTTTTTATTAGTTCCTTTATCAAATAAGTCAAATATAAATGTTATAGGTTTACGAGTTCAATATATCTCCGGGCTTGTTGACTTCACAAGGTCTTCTTGGTACATAGTGATCAATTATTGTTTGTGTCAAACAGCCAAAGTAAACAGTTGTCCAATTATTTGCTTAATTTAGAATCCCCAACTCACAGAGGAATTATATTTCAAAGGCATGATTATAAATTCCAATTCCAAGGATGATGGTGTATCATTTCTCCACAGAAAGTGAAGGATAGAACAGTGGTCCCAAGAGTGTATGAAGAAGCCAGACTTGTTGGATTTGAATCCCAACACGGCCATTGATAAGCCTTTAAGACCTTTACAAAGTTATTTAAGCTCTCTTGGCCTGAGTTTTCTCATTGTAGTATGGAATTATAACAGAATCTGTTCCATAAAGTTGCAAGGATTAAGTCAATTAATACATGTAATGTTCTTAGTACAGCATCTTGTGATCAACAGATGTACATGGTCTTATAAATACAAAACATATTTCTTTTCTACTTTAATGCATCTGGCTCGAAGACCCAGAAAACTATTTCACATGCGAAATCACTGACTTTATTTTAAATGTATACAACATTACTCTGCCTAATATTTGGCAGAAATCAAACTTCTTGCTTGGTTCAATTCTGAACCTACTCTTAAGGTACCTGTAACCAGAATCATACCTAATACATCATATGTAAGATTCATTCTTGTTCTCCATTGTAGTAACTGTTCCTCCATCTTACTTCTCCAAATCTGAATTCTTGCCTTCATTTAGATCCAGAATATCCCTTACCCCTGCTGGCCTCACACAATGAAAACCATATTGCTAATCAGTCCTAGCTCAGTTTCAAGCTCTTCCTGATACTCTCTGCTTATTTTTCTAGCATTAATTCACAACTTCAACCACCAAATATTTATTTAGCATTTATTATGTTAAAGGGACTGGTTTAGACTCAGTGGTATGGAAAGGAAAAAGCCGACCCATCGAGTCAAGTATCTTCCTATAAGGCTTTGCCTTCCTAATTAGATAGCTACCAGGCACTAACCCCAGATTGTCCTGCCCTGACTGGCTATCTGGAACCCCGTCATTGCTTCCTTCCATGATTTGTCTTAATTAATCTGTCAAACAAACTTGCTGCAATTCCTCTAAGAAGCCAAAACCCCCTTCGATGCTCTCACACAGAAGCAACAGATTTCATGGGAAATCAATGTACATGAGGGGACATGGCTTTCTACTATGCATCTAGACTACTCAGACTTCCTGGAGTTTGGGACCAGGGCACTGCCTGCTTAAACATGAGTGTCATCTGCCCACTGGCCTGATGGCAGCAAATCACTCCAAACCTCTGAATGTCTCCATTGTTCCTCCCCTGCTATGAAGCACCAGATTCTGCTTATGATGTCACCTTCACCGACGTGCCTCCCCCTGAATCCCAAGCCAATGAACCACCTTGATTCAAAGCCCATTATTATCATCTAGGATCATGGGTACCGACAAAGGTGAGTCTGATGAAGTTGGTGACCTCTGTCCTGAGCCTAACTCTTCAGAAACATGAGGATTCAGAAGAGGGGGCCCAGACAGAAAGAAACACAATAGCTTTGTTGCAGTCACTCCAGGGAAGGAGCCTGCCTTTCGGGAGCTCTTGTTTCCCAAGACACATACAAGAAACACGGTATACAGCAAAGAAATGTGGGCCATCACAGAAAGTGAGCGTGTGAGAGGAGGGGCAACACAAGGGAAAGCAGCTTCGTCTGGAGACATCCCCAGGTGCAGGGCAATGTAACTGATGTGATTCATAGTAATCTCACTTAACGCTCACAACACCTGGAATTACATACATCAGGCCACATTTTATTAAAGAAGGAGACTCAGAGACATAAGCATTGTGGTCAAGGCCACATAGATCCTGAGTAGCACAGCTGGGTCTCTCTACAATGTAAGATCACCTCCTAGGAAAACACAATCTCTGCAGGGCCATGTTTTATTGCCAAGATGAGCCAGTGGGAGTTCTGATAGCTGCATTATAAAAACAGCTACGAGCTTCTAGGTAAGAGACGTTCCAGAGTCATTATCAGCCTCTGCCTGCCAATAAGCATGACCCAGACTGGTCCTATCTGATCAGAAAGAACAGAGATAAGAGGAGCTGGGTAACAACCAGATTTGCCTGTGCTCGTCCATGAATGCACACAAGTCTTAGAACTATTTCCCCTCCAATTCATGGGCAACCCTGGCCACCAATTCAACTTCAAACATGGTACCTCTTCAACTTTATTCATGCATTTATCAGTTTAACAACCAGCACTTGTTTTAAACCACGATAGAGGTTCTTGGGCTTTATAGATGAGATAAACAAGACTATAACATCCCTAAAATGTTGATGTTCCAGGGATGGGAAACAAGCAATCGAACAGCTAAGCTAGGCATCATGTGAAAAGTGTCACAGAAGAGGGGTGAGCCGAGGGTTCTGTGGAGTCAGAGGAGAAGGGTTGGGTAGGGGAAGGCTGCCCTAAAAGGAAACATGCAAGGTCCACGTGGAGGAAGAGTTGAGACATGCGATCATTAACTTGGGTCTTCTGATGGGAGTTTATAATCCCAGGGATCAGAGATAAACCCCAAGCAAGGTGGCCAAGTTTTCTTTAGGAATGTTTGAGCATACTTAGCATCTTGAATTGAATGGAGCTGCCAAGTGCTCAATCCATTTTTATCCCAAACTCTGCAACCTACTCGCCCAACCCCATAACTATGGCTAAGGTAGCACGTGGACCATCAGCCTCAACAGCCCACGCACACTTAATCTAGGCTCCGGCCTGACACTCTTTAACTCTGGAGCATATTTATTTCCATAGAGTTTCCAACTGAAAAAAAAAAAAAAAAGAAGAAAGAAAGAAAGAAAGAAAAAAAAAACAACTAGTTCAGGACACTTTTATGTAACATCCTGAAATAAAAATGGTCTCTTATCTTGGTTTGAAACTTTAAAACAGACTGGCAAATATTTCCTGGCTAAAAGATAAATATTCCAAGTGTTAGAACAACAAATGCGAAAGCTTTAACACTAAAACCCATCTGATGAATGCTGAGAACTGAAGAGGTTCTTGGCAGGGCAGCTGTGGGGTATGTACTATCTGTAGGTCCTGGAGGAAGAAGCCAGACCTCAGAGTTCTAAAGACTGAAAGATAACGCTTTCAAATCACCATGGAGCCTCCCTGGAAGGCAAGGTAAATTCTCCCATGAAGAGAATATATGCAGATTTAGCTGGTTTCCAAATGGAGAGATGAGCTGCAGAATTTTATACCATTTGGAGGTTATATTTGCCGACTGGGAAGACCGGTTATAGGAGAATTACAGGAGTTTAAGCTTGAAAAAAAGGGAAAAAAAAAAAAAGAAAGCAATGAATCAACACTCTTAGATTTTGAGCAGTGCTTTTAGGCTTAATGTTACAGTACATTAGTTTTCCCCCAGAGGAAAAGAAATATTTTAAATTATATTATTACTGTGATTCATAAATAAGAATAAGGTACTGGGTTATTTTAATCTGACACTGAAGCTACCAGCAACTATTTCCCACTGTAGTAGAAGGGTGGCTCTCCAAGAGGTAAGAAAAGCAGGCATGAATAGTGTCAATTTATTTGTATTTTGATTAAGTCTATTTTATTTATATTTTTTAAAGATTTATTTTTTTAGAGGGAGAGAGCGAGACAGAGCGAGAGCGAGAGCCTTTCCTGTGGGGAAAGGCAGAAGGAGAGGGAGAGAGAGTCTTAAGGAGACTCCATACTGAGCGCAGAGCCCGACGCGGGCTCAGTGTCATGACTCTGAGAGGTCATGACCTGAGCCAAAACCAGGACACTTAACTGACTGCGTCTCCCAGGTGCCCCTGACTGAGCCCATTTTTAAAAGGAATTAATAAGAAAAAAAATAAATCTAGTCATTAGTGATCCTGATCTTCTATATAATGTTCTAACTAAAGACAACAATATTAACGCTATTCGATGTGTATGCTAAACGGTATATAACGTTCTCATTATCCGAATAGAAGTACCCTAGAGCCAGCATGGTCTTGATTTTATTGGTGTTGTTGGGTCTGTCGGCTTCCTTGTTGTTTCTGTTTTTACTTGACAGAGTTTGTAAGGGAACAAATAAAAAAGGAAAATGATGATGGTCTTAACAAAGTTTAAAGTTAATACCTTTAGGGTCTGACTTGACACTAGGGGCAAAGGTTCTAATCAAGCCAGAGATTTCCAAGTAAAGCCAAATTCAGTTCAATTCTTCAAGTTTTAAGAACTGCTCTCATCCCTCTGCTTAACATTCTAGTTGCCTGATTGTAAAGTGGGTAACCAATTTTTATAGACATTGAAGATACGGATTTATTATAAAGCCAAAATGAAACTTATCTTCAAATCTATTCCACATGGATCAGGTAGTTTGGATTTCAGGGTCTGTGCAAAGTTAACATCACATGGTATTTTAAGTATCCTCTGTAACTGCCCCATTTAAAATCCAGAATCTTCCATATCTGGATCTCTCAATGAGCTTTTGTGGATTATTTTTATCAATTCTCCAAAGAACTAAATGCTATCAGTTGTCAGTGGACGATTCATTATCCATAATGTAAATTTGATCAATATATAAATCTATTTCAATAACTGGAAGATTAAATATACACAGTTCATCACTTTCCTCAGCATGGAAGATACTATCTCAAGGAAGAGAGATAATGGAGGCATGCCCATAGTCACTCCTGTCTGAGGAGAGTGAGGAGAGAGGAGAGTATTTAAAGTTGGATCAGAAGAGTTTGCTCTCATGGGAATGATGATTGCTACGTTGTTGATGTTGCTACATAAGAAGTAGGATTATCCAGATGTATACATGTCACCAAAAAGCAGGGCCCTGGTTTAGTGCATGCGCTCTGGATGAAATAAACCCCTTTAGACAAAGAAGAATTTATGAAAGTCCATTTTGAAAACATGGTTTGGAACTAAAATATCCATCCCTGGTCTCAAACGTGCTATGCCCCTGCTCTCTCCAGCTAGGAGTCCCCAGCTTCTAGTCCAGAACTAGGAGACATAAAATAACTGTGTATGAATAAATGAGTAAACCAGTGAAACAGGCCAAATAAGTCTAATTATCTAAAAGCAAAAAAGTAAGGAAATAACTTACAAAAGCCTGGATATTTTTATTTCCAGTCACTTTATTCTATGGCCTTTCTTTTAAGTTTGAACACCTCCCATCTGTAATTTCTCCTCCTAGAAAACAGGGTAAATCTACTGTATCAGAGATGTCTATGACAAAAAAAAACAAAAAAACAAAGGATCAAAAAAATCCCACATCTGTTCTGTGACCTACTTAAGATCACACCCAAAACCCTGGGAAAGGCATTCCAGTAGACAGATATCACAACTAAAAATAAGGATGCATACCATAACATTAAGCCCTAAAAGAATTTTGTTAAAAGAAAAAGTCTTTAATTTAATAATATATGTAACATATATGTTTTATTTGTTTATTTTATTTCCTTGCCCAACCCCTGAGTACACAGTCCCACAAAAAGCACATCCATGGTCTCTGGAGATGCTAACATCCTTACCAGCTCACTTCCTAGACATACTAGACAGTCCTCTCCACTGAGGTCTCACTGTTTCCACTGAGGTCTCACTGTTTCCGCACAGCCTTTTTCTACCCCAAGGACTCACAGATATTTCCCATTTGCCCATTTTAGAACAATCTCTCCATTCTGGTCTCTCTTCCCCTGAAAATGCCCTCTATATATTCCCTCTTTAAGATATGCAGCATCATTTCTTCAAAGAGCTTTGGCTAAAAATAAAAAACCAAACAAACTAACAAACAAACAAACAAAAATAACAATAACAAGATTAGCCCTGAGTTCCAAGTAGTTCTTTCTTTCTACCCCCTTCCTTTAAACTTTGCCTGGGGGAAGAAACCGGCAAGATCTGGATACCTACTTGAAAAAGCATGAGGGAGAAATGGAATGAGATAATAAACAAACCAACCAATAAATAGCTCAGTAACAGTCACAGCTTGTCTACTTCTATTATCTCTAAAACAATACCCAACGCCCTGGTCACCAAAATCACCCTTCCACTCATTCATTCAACAAGAACGAACCAAGAACTTCCGAGTACTCAGCACTGAGTAAGGCCAACATGGTTCCTCTGAGATTGCACTGTCTAGTGAGAGAGACAAGTCAACAAAATATGGGAAGACAGTACAAAAGGGCTGTGATGGGAAATAATATAGGGAATTCTAAAAGCCAGAGGGACAGTGAAGCCCAGGCATGGTGACAGGGGCCCAAGGAAGTGACATCTTTTAGAACCCTGGATGAAGAACAAGGGTCAGCCATGAAAAGGAGGAAAGGAAGAGACAAAAAGGGAAGGAAGGAAAACAATGAAACAAGGATTTCAGGTCTTAACAACAGCCTGTGCACAAGTTCAGAAGCAAAGAAAAAGGAGCCAAAGATTTAGAAATCAGTTCAATATACCTAGAGAAGAGAAACCAGGAGCTATGACTGGTGAGGGAGCAGGTATAAAACCAAGAAAATGTCTTCAACCAAGTCAAACAATTTGGGCTTCCTGCTGAGGGCAATGGGAGCGCTTACGTAAGAGAAGAGCATCCTAATCACGTGTGGAAAATGCCCTGGCAAAGGCAAAAGGAGTCAGGGAGTCCAGCATGGAGGCAGTGACAGCCATCCAGGTGAGGGACTGTGGGACATAAACTAGAGTCGTGACAGTGCAGATGGCAGGGAGGGGAACGATTCAAGTGATGCAGCAGAGAGAAGTGCCAGAACTGGCAGCCTGGAAGCTTCCCTAAAGGAGTGAAGGGCTAGGATTAACCCACCCATTTAAGAAATATTTACTAAATTGGGGCACCTGGGTGGCTCAGTCCATCAAGTGTCCAACTCTTGATTTCAGTTCAGGTCATGATCTTAGGGTCTGAGATCAAACCCTGCACTGGGCTCCACACTGAGCATGGAGCCTGATGAAGATTCTCTCTCACCTACTCCCTCTGCGCTTCCCTCCCCTGCTCAGGCACATGTGCTTGTTCTCTCTCTCTCTCTCTCTCAAAAATATTTACTGATCACCCACTCTATGCCAAGCACTGGTCTATATGCCAAGAATACAAGAGTAACCAGAGTCATGCTTCCTCACTAAAGTAAACGTATTAAGAGAGTCCCATACTAAACCCATGACCACAAATAAGTGTATCATTAAAACTCATGTCAAGACATATGAAAGAAGGGACACCTGGGTGGCTCAATCAGTTAAGCGTCTGCCTTCGGCTCAGGTCATGATCCCAGCGTCCTGGGATCAAATCCCATATCCGGCTCCCTGCTCAGTGGGAAGCCTGCTTCTCCCTCTGCTTATCTCTCTCTCTCCCTGACAAATAAAAAAAAAAAAAATGAAAATTTTAAAAAATATATAAAGGAAAAGTAAAGAATATGATAAGAGATCACAACAAGGGACTGGTTTAGACTAGAAGATTAGAGAACACTTGTCTGACAGGGTAACCTTTAAGGTGAATCTTGAAGGATTGAGCCAAGTGACAAACAAGAAGAATGCCCAAGACAGAAGAAGTGACATGGAGAAAAGCAACAGTATTGAGATGGATTCACACAGAGAATCGCTAAGCCTGGTGACAGAATGGATGTGGAACTGAGAAAGAAGGAAGCCTAAGGCATGATTCCCAGATCTCAGCCATGAACAATAATTGGATGGTGCTTAGCCCTCTCCACACATGCACCTTCTTCATAACCAACACCCGAATGCCAGTCACCAGGCTTTCCTTCCTCTTGGGCCATTCTCTGCCCTGTGAAGCAGCCCCTCATCTTTAGATAGGTTGTCCAAACTAAGAGTCAGGAGAAAATGGGTACAGGATCTTTTTGTCCTCACATGGGCAACTCAGTCCTGTCTCTTCTTCTTTCCTACCATGTTACCTTCCTTGAGTCTCTACAAACACAAGGACCAAGGTCTTCATCCCAGCTCTAGAAACTTCCAAGCCCTACTTGGGAAGGATCTAATTGGTAATGGCCAATAAGCTATTAGCCCTTTCAGATCACTGATTTATACTTTAAAGGGAATGGAATATTCTATGCCTTAACCTACTGATTTTCACACATTTTAAACAGCAGAATCCTTTTATCAAATGTACAAACTTATTCTTACAAAAACGTCCAACTTAGAAAACAGATAAAAAGGGAGGTATTCTAGTAGAAGCTGCAGTGAAGTGTCCTGGGCCTCATTCCCTCTGCTCCTTACCCCCAGCCCCTGCAAAGTTATCCCTCTGCAACACTGAGGTTGTGCTGTTGGATCCCCCAATAATGGATCCCCCAACAATGGGTCCATGATTAAAGGAGCAAGACTGATACAAAGCGAAGGTCAAGCAAAGCTTTATTTCGCACCAAGCATCAAGAATCAAACCAAACGTTCAGGGCCACGCCTCTTACAGAGAGGGCGACACCTCTCTCCCTTACGGACTTTTTTTTTCCCCCCAGGGGGGTGGGGAGCAGGCTCCCTGCTGAGCAAAGAGCCTGATGCGGGGCTCAATCCAAGGACCCTGAGATCATGACCTGAGCCAAAGGCAGAGGCTTAACCCACTGAGCCACTCAGGCGCCCCTACAGACTAACTTTCATAGAGTGAAGGCCATGTGGTTGGGCCTGGCCACGCACAGGTGGCCAATGAAATTGTAACACACAGAGAAAGCTGCACAGTCATGCTAGGTGACCAACTGAATTACAATTTACCCTAGTAGACATTTGAACCAGCCTATCACCTTGGTCAGAATGGGTGCCCAAAAGGTGCCCAAAGGGCGGGGCCCATACTCCTTGGTAGCTAGGAGACAGTATGCGCCCCCACTGATTGAATACCTCCACGTGGCCTGACCCACCCTTGTACTTGGACTTTGTTACCTGGGACTGGTTTCCGGGACTTGTTTTTAAGTAAGTTCCCCTGGCGGGGTGGGGCGGGCAGGGTCACTTTAAGTTTTACTGCATAAACAACAAAATGGCAGTTCAACCAGGGGTGGGGCCACTCCCGCTAAATAGGCCCTTACAGTGCCTCAATTCAAAATTAAGTTGGAGAGTTGGCAAGAAACAGAGTTTCCCAAATCCTAACATGAGGTTGAAAGAAATAGAGGGAAGGTAGACCAATGATTCCAGCAGCCCTTTTCTCATTAAGAAAATATTTTAAATATGCATTATATTTTTATATGCTAAACGATAAAACAGACAGGGTATCAGTCAGGGTCTTGGCAAGAGGCAGATGGGATTCAGACTAGGTGATCTGAGGAAAACCTAATAAATGTGTACAAAGGTGTAAGAGATCATAAGAGCTAACAGGGAATCTCATTAGAACAGGCAGGAGGTACCATCCCTGGGCTGTGAGGCCAGGCCCCGACAGGAGCAGGGTCCTTAGTTGGGAAGCAGCCCATCAGAATAAAAGCTGAGGAAAAACACCCCGATCCCACCCAGATTCCCCTCTGTCTTCCTGTATCCAGAAGCCAGAAGAGAAGGAACCCTGAGACAGACCCTCAGAGAGGAAGAAGGAAGAGTACAAAGTCGATTTGGAACAACAGGAAAAATGCAGGCCAGTTCGCCTGATTTGTAGGTAGGTGAATACTTTTGTGTAATTTTCATCCTTGGATTACAGTAAAAGATAAGATCACTTAGCATGTGACATAATATAAGATGGCAATTTATATGGTGTTAAGTTCAGGGAAATGATGTCAGCCCCTAAGTGCTCCAAATACTATCTTTGACATCATAGGACAACGATTTGGGTTTTTAACCACTTCTCCCTGGAGTGTCTAAGAAAATTTTGTTTGACCTTTAGCTAAAGACCATCTCCGGCAGACAATGGATCTGCGGCCTGTATGTGCCCTGAGAGGTGATCCAAGCGACAGATTGGGGGCCCAATGGCTACAAGGAAGCTTTATCTTCAGGTTTTTCTTCAAGCGATTTGGTTAAAAATGCAGGTGACAATAACATCGCCAAATGCCTCCAAAAGACCCCCCACCCAGCAAATTTCGGGGGACTTAGTACTTCAGCTGCTCTGTGAATGTGTTTATGCAGCCATTATCTTAGGGACCAGCACGTACATACACATGTAATTAGCATGCCGACCAGCCACCTGGAAGGTGCAATTGAAATACAGCTTATTTTTTCTTTTCCAAAGTTCCTATGGATTTGCTGAGTGCGGTGATCCTCCCCAGCCCGGGGTTAAAAACTCCAGGGGACCAGGACTCTCGCCCTCTGGGGTAGGAAGCAGGCCTACAGTCCTACAGTCCGGCCTCTGCATGCTCTCCCCGCCTCTCCTCCCCACCCACAGGGTAGAGCTGGGACGGGGAAAACAAGCAGGCAATGAACAGGAGAGCCTCTGTGGCTGAGAACCGCTGGAGCAGGAAACAAGACGAGGAGCCCTCGGGCCCTAGCATTCCCGCTTCCTCCCTCGGGAGCTTCATGGGTATCTTCAGGGAGCCCTTCCCATGGGAGGTGGTTTCCCTGTTTCCTCCTCTCATAGTCTGCCCCCTTCTCTCTCTCTCTCTCTCTCTCTCACACACACACACACACACACCACGCCCCATGTTGCTTTTGCTTTCTCACACATCAGTCAGGCCCCAGACCCCAAAGTCCCAACCCCAGGAACCTGGGCTTTTCAAGCGGCCCCTTCCTCCTCTGCCCTGGCAAGGGGAGGCACCGTAGTCCCAGGACCGTCCCAGAGCTCTCCTGAGCGATCAAGTCAGGAACCCGCCCCCCCCGACACCCCGCCGTCGCCACTATCCCCGCAGCTCTCAGTCACTGACGCTGGAATTCCTGCGCGGAGTCCAGCGCCCACTTTCCAATCGCACGTCTGTTTAAAGCAAACTTGAAGATACAGTCAGATGCACGTTCGCGCATGCGTCCATAGTCCATTTTCTACTCTACATTTGCACAGCTTGCGGGTTTCAGTAGTGCAACTCCGGGATTCCTCCAAACGACTAAACACCACTGTCCGGGGAGGCTTTTGTAAAGCAAACAGGAGCCAGACTAAAACCTGCCTTTTTATCCATCATTTCCCACCAAAGGAATTTAAAGAGGGCCGCAAATAACTCAATAACACGTTTTTCATGGGTGAAATTGGGAGAAAGTAAGCAGTAAGTGATTTCATAGAATCCTCTGCGTTTGGGCTGCGTTGTATTTAATGACTTGAACAGAAATAATTAAACAGGTGATTATTCTGCAGCATTGGTTCCTTTGCATGTATATGAATCACATGGAGGCATTAAAATTAAGATTCCAGGGGCTCTTTCTAAACATATAGACTTCAATAAGGTGATTCTGTTGCAGGAGTTCGAAGAACACATTTGAGAAAGACTGCTCCTACCCTCACAAAGGACAAAAATAGAATTGTAGTTGTCTGAGGGCATGACCTGTGATGTGAAGACTGCCTCCATGTGCCTTAAAGAAGCCCTCTTACCTGCCTCAGTCAGTATCCTGACTACCCGATCAAGAAAATTATTTAAAGCTTATATTACAAAAATCATTAAAAATATACACTTTAATTTAAAATATATTTATTTATTTACCAGTCTTTTATTATGGGGCTAAGCTTATGGTTCTTCTCAAGATGTTCTAAAACACCATCCTTTCCTGAACCATATCCCTAGTTTACTCTCTGAAATTTCCAGTTCCAGCTTTTTTTAAATGGAGTCTAAGTCTAAATACAAAATGAACGCAAAATCCTCTGGATCATTAGTATTTCCTTCTAGTACTTTATGGTTATATTATACATACCAACTCTCACACCAATACATTCTAGCTTCTCACCCCACAGCTCTGCAAAACAGTCAACTTCCTCTTCATGAAGACAAAATTCCAAATCCCGATTTCTTGATGGAATTCACAACACAGGTTGGTACAGAAATGCAATTAGGTTAAATGATTGCAATACCAAGAACAGCTGGCACAAACAAGTTTGGGAAGGAAAAACCACTTGACAAGGATATAACTCACTGTGAGGGAAAAAAGTAGAGTTGGACGGGAACAATGTGGATAAACCATCACTTAAAGGGCTACACACTAAGTATTTTAGGCTGTCTCAACCACTCAACTCTGCCTGTGACACAACAGCAGCTATAAGCTGTAAATAAACAAATAAGGCTGTGTTTCAATAGAACTTTATTCATAAAAACAAGTAGCTGGCCTGCGGACAACAGTCTGTCAACCTCTAGACCAGAGCAGTGATTCTCAAACATTAGCATGCATCGAAATCAACTAGAATTGCTGATTCAGTATGTACAGCAAGGCTCTTAACGCCCAAGATGTTACATTTCTATCGGATCCCTAGATGATCTGATACTGTTGATCCAACGACTGCACCTTGAGAAGCACCGACTGTGGCGGCTTTGGGTGTCCAGTGTGCTGTGAGCAATGATCAGTACACTTAATGAAGTATAAATTGAAAACTGATTAGCTAATGCTTTGGGGAATGAAGAGAGGAAACCCAGGGAAGCAAAAAATTAGAGAAAAAGAGAAGTAATGGAGGAAATGAGAGAGAGCAAAAACATGGAGATGTGTCCCACACTGGTCACAACTTCACTGCAAACACAGCTGGTTACTCAATCTCGCCAGTTGTCTCCACGGAGCCTGTGAAACTACTGTTTCTTGAAATAGTCCTTGATGGAAAGGAAGGGCAAGAAATAGATCTGCTGGCTTCTCTCCTTCTTCTGTATCTTGCTGGTCAAAGTCCACAGCATGTCCAGCTTGTGCTGCAGAGGTAGCCAGAGCCTACCGTGTCCTCTCCCACCACCCTTCAGGGACAGTGGACACCTTTGTCATACCACCTTAGCCTCTGGCTTAAAACCTCTGTCTCTTCTCACCCATTAAATGTAGCAAGTCCTAAAAGGTCATATACACATTTTTAAATTTATTTTTTTAGTGGTGCTAACCATTCTCATGACTTCAAGTCACATGGCTCTGTGAATTAGTCAAATGACCGCCTGTAGGCCTGATAACTTCCCCAAGTACATTAGCCTGAGCAAGCCTCGGCATTTTGTCAGGCCCGTAGCAACTCGAGGGGAAACTGTCCTTGAGGTTTAGAGGTTATATTTTCTATCACATGATCCTGCCACTTTTAGGCATAGAGCATCAGACAAAACGACAGCACCTGACCCAAAGCAATCAATCCACAGGCTGGCGGTGGCCTATGCCTTGTCCTGATGAGAAAAGACAGGATAACCAAGCAGATTCCTCCAGGGAATGTAATTATCAATACCCAGAGGCTACGCAGTTGGCCTCAGGTGTTGAAGCCGGCAGGATCCAAAGAGATGGAGTCAAGATGCATGAGCCCAAAAAGCAAGCTAAAATGAGGAAGGCAAAAGAAATGATGGGCAGGAAGAAAAGCCCTAGTAATGCAGAAAGGGCGGACAGCAGAGTACAGAGAAGTAGGGAGGAGTCTGGAGCACCTGGCTCTGGAGGTTTCTGCACCCAGCACCCATGAAGAAGGCCAGTTATACCCTAATCCTCATACCCTAAGCATTCACTGGTCTCTAGCAGGGCCCTAGCAGAAGGCCTCATTCCCTTAACACAGACTGCCTCATGCTTTTGCCTCTGTGGTTTCCTCTACCACGGGCATCTTCCATCAAAACCCAAATGACACCAATTAAAATTCTCCCCATCCTGCTTATGATGCTTTCCTCATTGTACCAACATAGAGTAACTCCTGTCTCCCTGCCCTATGCTTTCACAAAAACCTGCTCTTTAGCACTTAATATGAATTATCTGATTTAGACCCTATAGTAGTAGCCCTGGGAGGTACCATTACTGTACCACCCTCACTTTGTTGGCAAGGAAAGGGAGAGACTAGAAGTTTAAATAACCTGCATGAAGTCCCGTGGGGGCCTAGAATTTGAGCCCCGGCAGTCAGGTGTCTGCGTCTATACCTGTAGCCACTATGCTATCCTGCTAAGTGGAGGCTTAGGCTGCAATGAACAAAGTAGGGTCACTTGAGGACTGGCGCTGGTGGGAAACAAGACACGTTGCTAACAGAGAGAAGATCCATAAGCCTCTATCAGATAAAAATCGTTCAAATTCCAGCCCACGCGCCAACAACCTGGGTGATACAAACATGATATAGAAAGCAAAGACTCAGATAATAATGGGCCATGAATCAAAATGCTCCCCCCCTTCAGTACATGGGGTGGGGGGCCTATGGAAGCCCCACTGACCAATTGCCCTAAAATTCCACTCATCTGGGGCTACAGAAGTAGGAAACAGTATCTGAGCAGAGTAGATAACTCCAAGTTTTTACTTCCTTTTCTTGTCAATGAGGATCAGAAATTATCTCCAAATTCCCAATATCTTTGCATGTTTCCTTGGAAACATTCCAGCCTGGGGAGCAGGGCACTCAAAAGCAGCTGCTGACAGTAAATCACCTGGCGGAGAATTGTAGGCCTGTAAAGCCCTGCCACCCACCCCACAACCAGTCCATTTCAGAGGAAGGGTGGACACCCATACTGTTTAGACTATGAGCTCTTGCTTCATTACTCTAGCGCCCTTCCTGTTGGAGCAGGTAGACTTACACTAGATAAATAATGCATTTTGTAGATCTCTAATGTGGAATAGAAGAAGCTTACTTGATACATGATAGTTTTTTAATAAACATCTAAAATATTCTAGCTGTGTAAATGTGAGAAAACTAGCTTAACCTCTCAAACTTAATTTATCTATCAAGCAGAGATAATATCCACTGCTTACAGTGTTAGAAAGCATTAAATGAAATACCATAAGTAAAACACTATTATCACTTGTTACTTGGTAGGCACTACAGTGATGTTAACCAATCCTAAATTCTGCCACATATTTGTTCAAAGGCAAGACCTCAGTGAAATTAATCTATTCCTACCAATCCTTACGTAATTCTCTAGTTTCTTATGGCGGGGGGGAAGCATTTTGAATGAGTTTTCTTATTTTTGAGAAGGCTGCCAAAACAATTGTTGTAATTAATGCAATGGGCTGGTTAAAAAAAAATGTATCGGTCACTAATTCTCTATAAATGTTTTGAGTCGTCTTCTGAATAACAAAGTGCTATGGAAACTTTTTTAATATCAGCAAATCAAGCAACTGATTAGATATTTACTCTTATGTATTAATTTCAAAGAACTTAGAACAAAAGCTTTGAAACAAAAGACACTGAACAAACAGCTAACAACCAGTGCCTTGAAAACGAAGGGGGGAAAAAAATCAGTGTTTGCTAATCATGCAATACATCATTCTGCACAAAACTTCAGTTTGTCCTCAGAATATAAGGAAAAGAATTATCACAGTATTAGATTTTTAGACTTTGTTCGTATTTAAACAAGCCCCATAATGCCCATTGATCTGCATTTAGACAAGTTCTGAATTTAGACAAGGGCCAGCATCTGGGCGGAAATGAAGAATCGTGAAACAGTAAATTATATCCCCAAATTGCATAACCTCTGTTCTTTGGGGCACCAGATGAAGACAATGAGCAATTACATGCCTATCAGATGCTCAAGATAAGGGTAGATTACCAGAAATCAGGGAGATTCACTATTCTGTTGAGTAAGATCAGACACAAAAACTTACAAATGAAGGATAAAGATCAAGGCTTCAAAAGAATAAAAGAATACCAGAATAAACCATTTAAAATATTTACTAATATTTTAGCTCTCTCTATAGGCACTTCAAGGTCATCTGAACAAAAACTAAAATAATGAAACTATATCCGCAGTGTAAGAGCTTTCTAGTAGAAAGCAGGATTTTGAAAGAGCAATCCCAAGACAGGAGGGTGATATATACAAACTGCGGAAGGGACGGCAGGGAAGTTATGGGAGGAGAAAATGGTGCTACGGGTGGGAATTAACAGCTATGCTTTTTCTCAGCCCCAAACACTCTGGTCTCAAAGTTAAATTAATTAGAAGATATAAAAATGCTTTCTTTGTGTACATAACAGAGAGAGGCAAGATTAAAACCTTCTGTGGCTCAGAAACAAAATCATTACAAACCCAATTTCTGGGCCATGGCGGCCCCTGTCTTCCCAGCATAGAAGCTCCCCACTCTGCCCAAGCCACTGGACACTACTCTGAATGTTCCCTTCAGGTGGCTTGCTCTCTTTCTCACCTTGGCTTCTGTATATGAGCAGGAACTTGCTTCAAAACGCAGAGCCAGTGACGATTTTTGCCTTGGCAGTTATTTGAGAAGCCAAAACCCCATTGATCAAAATGGCCATAATGTTCCCCTCAGCTTGACAAACTTCAGAGGCTCCTTCCTAACTGTAGGCCCCTGACATCCCTTTTCTTAGAACATTTATTTTAGAAAACTTGTAATTGCAAATTCTTTCTCTGCCCCTTTGAAATGTAGATAAATCTTGTCTTGGCCTCTTAGGTTTTACAAACCAGGAATTTCTTTCTCAAGGACCTGGGAGCGATCCCTTTGAAATGTAATCATCAAGAAAGATAGTGCCTCACTTAAACAAGAGACAATTTGCCAATGCCAATGCCAATGGACCAATTGCATTAAACAATCCTTCCTGCCAACCCCTCCCCACCCCCCACCCCCGCCACCGCCCGCAAACATCCTCCAGTGCTTTTCCAGTAGCTACCCGATACCCAGAGCTTAAAAACCATCCCATCTTTTGTTTTGGCAGAGTTCAGTTCAATTTCTCTCCTCTATTCCAATATTCTTTATTTTTTACACTTTATAATATTCTTGAAAAAAAGTCTTCCTTGCCGTTTAACTCCGTCCAGTGCAATTTTTCTTTGACAACGTAAAGGACTTCTAACAAGTTGCTTTAAGGTCTTTTGCCCTGTTCAAAGATTCCGTAATAAAGTAAAACAAAAACATTTAAAATGTATCTACAGTAATACATTTCATGCCAAAATTCTAAGAGGCAAAAATAATTCCCATAATATATATTGAGAAAACTTTCAATCAAATTATAAGAGATGGTCAGTTTTCTATCAAAGAACAGAAAATTGTGGGTGCCTGGGTGACTCAATCAGTTAAGCATCCAACTCTTGACTTTCCCCACACCAGGCTCTGCACTCAGCACAGAGTCTGCTTGAGATTCTCTCTCTCTCCTTCTTCCTCTGCCCCTCCCCCCACTTAAGCGTGTGTGCTTGCTCACGCTCTCAAATAAATATATAAATAAATAATAAATAAAATCTTAAAAAAAAAACCGCCAACCAAACAAAAAACAGAGAACAGAAAAGTCTCCTGTCTGGAAAGCCAAGGAGGTAGAGAAATTTTAGAAAGATGGAGAGGTCAACAGGGTCATATTGTAGAACCATCCAGTAAGATAAGGCAGAAAGTGACTGCTGGGGTAACCTTTGCAAAAGCAATTCCAATTAAATGGTGCCATTGATTGTAAGACAGAAAAGGAGAGAACCAAAAAAAAAAAAAAAAAAAAAAGGAATAAGCCAACTTCCCATGGAAACTACCGAATTAATGATGAAACGAGTGTTTTTGTCCAGGGTCTATATGCCTAAACCATAGTGCCCAAAATATGAGCCTCACCTGGGTAAGCATGGTACATATTCCCAAATGTAGCAACTAATAATCAAAGTGGGATACTTTGCACTTTGCTTTCCAAGCCAGTTAGACAATAGAGGTAACAAAACTATTGGTAAAATAATTGAGTGGAATTGGAACTAGAAACACCCAGAAAGGAACAGCAGCTTGGGCTGATAATCAAATTTTAACAAATAACAGAGGGAAAAAGAAACTGTTCGATTCTGTTCCACAAAAGAGATTGCTCTTCAGAGTGAAACCTTACCAAGAGATAAAATTAAAATCACCAACAACTGGATAAGCAAACATGCCTGTTCCTGTCATGTAAGGACACATTATCTATGCAGCATTTTTGCCAAAAATGTTTAACCAAAATCTGATCATGAGGAAATAATCAGACCAATACAAACTGAGGAACATTTTGAAAAACAATGGGATCATTCTCTTCATAAATCTTCAGTGTCATGAAAGATGTAAAAGGCAGGGAACTTTCTAGACCAGAGAGAGGTGTGACAAATGAATGCAACATACCAGGTTACTCAGATCCTGTTCCAAAGAACATCACTGTGGTTCTGGGTAAAATTTGAATATGAACCGTATATTAAATAATATGGTAATGATAACTTCTTGAGAGTGATAAACATATTGTTACACAACAAAGTGTTGTTCTTTGTGACTGTCTTCCTTGTTCTCAATAGTTCTGCAAAATTATATAGATGTATTGTTAAAAAAATGAAGTAACGGGCCCAAAATGGAGTCACTTGTGCTAAGCCCCACATGAACAAAACAACACTTAATACCTAACCTAATATTGTTTTCAGCCTCTTTAAGGAATGTCACTGTTAACCCAGTCAGTCAAATATCATTTTTTATAATAAACAAATAAATACCCATTTATAAATTTGTTTATAATTTATCTATTTTATTTGCCCATTTATTTATTTATTCATCCATCTATTTATCTGAGAGAGTGAGAGAGCACAATGGGGTAGAGCCAAGGGGAGAGAGAGAAGCAGACTCCCCTGCTCAGCAGGTAGCCCCATGCAAGGCTTGATCCCAGGACCACAGGACCATTGACCCAAGCCAAAGGCAGAAGCTTAACCGACTGAGCCACCCAGAACCCCTACCCAGAGTACTTTTTAAGTACAAATGAGAAAAGATAGTTTTTCTGGTTAGTTCTAGTGAGGTAATCTACCTCATAGACCCCTGCCTTCCCTAGAAGGAAGGTGACTTTGCCTGAAATAATCTTTTGTTTATGACTTCCTTGTCCCATCCCTTTAAAAACCTTCCATTTTGTACAGCTCCTTAGAGCTCCTTTCTACTACTTGCTAGATGGGATGCTGCCCAATTCATGAATTATGGAATACAGCCAATTAGAACTTTAAATTTACTCAGTTGAATTTTGTTTTTTTAACAGTACATTATGTATTATAATCTTAAGCAAAATTCTATTTTAAAACTAGTTAGCAAGAACTTAGAAGAAGAAATCATGTTTACTAGAAGGCAGCTCCATGTTTACTAAATTAAGTTAGACTAATTTTTGAGAGCTTAGAACACAAGATATTTCAGGGAAATGGAATAGAATTTAGTGGGGTTTTTTTCTGAAAGACAAAAAGGGCAGTTAATGTCTATCTTAATATCATGTAGACAAACTAAAGAAATATGAGTTGAATGGTCATATGACAAAATGAATTCAATCTTATCTGAATGGACATAATTCAAAGGATTGAAATCAGCCTCGAGGGATCTCCTACAATTAAGATAAAGGGTTCTCATCATCGACTGGATAAGACATGAATGGCATGGTAATAAAGGCTGTTAGTGACAATGGAAAATACTCTCAGTGATACAGTTATGAACCCCAAAGATCTTGATGGACTAAATGGTCAAAACCAACAACATGATATTTGAAGTCCCATTATTATCCATTAGTCTACATGCATTTTGAACATGTGCCAGGAACTGGAAATAAAAAGGTAGACAAAAAGATGATGGAACTCTTAATCTTGCATGAAAATTTACATTTAACACAGTTACAAGTGAGGGGCACCTAAGTGGCTCAGTTGGTTCAGTGGTCGATTCCTGATTTTGGCTCAGATCTCAGGGTCCTGAGATCGAGCCCCACGTCAGGCATCACACTCAGCAAGGAGTCTGCTTGAAGATTCTCTCTCTCCCCCTGCCCCTCCCCCTGCACACACACTCTCTCTCTCTCAAATAAATAAATCTTTTTTTAAAAAGTTACAAGTGAGATAAGTTCATGAAAGTGGAAGCACAGAGCCTCGGGAGGGTGTATGAGAGAGACCAAAGAGAAACAGAAAATCAGGAAAGGCTGCCCTTGGGAGGCAATGCATGCAGGGAACATTTTAGGGTGCTCTGGGAATAACCAATCAAATGAGAAGGCATCACCATGGAGGGGTAAGGGGAATTTGATCTGGAAAAAGAAGCATGTATCAGCCTGTCAGAGGGTGTACATGTTCAAAGAAAGGCCCTAAGCAGACTTGGCCTGGCATAGTCACCAGCTGAGAGTAATCTGTATACTTAGAGCAGAGAGAACAAGAGGAGACAACCCAAAAGAAATATAGGAGGTAAGAGACAATCCTAACAGCTGCATGAGTCAAAAAGGGTTACAGGTTTATTGACTCTAATTTCAGTATGCTTCAATAATGCAATGCAGTTATTCAAATGATACAATACCCAGGACAAGGACAGTGAGGTCCTGTTCTGCTCACTGCCAATCATGCCCAACTTTAAATCTGGGCTTAGTTCAAATATATTCAGAGCCATTTGTATGTTTGAGCCAACTGAAATCCCAACAAAGTGTTGAAGAAATTGGAAGTAGGTCACCTAAAGAGAAGAGGGAAGATTCCAGGAGGCATGATAACTACCATCAAATATCTGAAGGACTGTCATGTGAAATAAATATAACAACTGGTATGTATTTATCAAGAGTTAATGTATGGGAGTCCTAACAATGCACATTTAGTTCAATCGTAGGAAGTCTTCTAATAGATCCTGGCTGAAGATGGAATGCCTGTCTAGGGAAATGCTGAATCTCCCAGGCTGACTGATAAATAGACAAGGAATTTATAGAGAGAATTCAAGTCCTTGAACTAGATAATTAATAGGCCTTTTTCCAATCCTGATAATCCATAATTCTACGACAGTGCCATTTCCATTACATTGGCAACATACTAAAGAGCTATTCAGAACATTCTAGTAGGAAGAATTTGAATAGAGCCAAACTGACAAATCTATAAAAATAAAACTTAAAACCAACATCTGTACCACAAAGTTAAGACTGAATCTTAAGGGGTGCCTGGATGGCTCAGTTGGTTAAGCCTCTGCCTTCAGCTAAGGTCATGATCCCAAGGTCCCGGGATCAAGCCCCCTGTGGGGCTCTTTGCTCAGCACAGAGCCTGCTTCTCCCTCTGCCCCTTCCCCACCCAAGCTTGTGCACTCTGTCTCTCTCTCAAATAAATAAATAAAATCTTCAAAAAAAAAAAAAAAAAGACTGCATCTTAAAAGTTACTTCAAAAAATAAAACCTCAAAATGTAAAATAAAGGCAAACCTCATTTTTGAGATGAAGGTAGCCTAGCCATTAAGAATGTGGACTTTACAACAGACCTGTGTGACTCGGAAAAAATTTCACAGCCTTTCTGTGTCTTGGTCCTTTATCTGTATAATGAAGATAATTTTTTAAAGTACCTGGCTTATGGGATTATTGTGAGAATTGGTGAGTTAACAAATTTAAAGTGCTCAGAACAGTGCCTGGCACATAGTAAACACTATGTGTTTGATATCTGTGATCAGTCATGGTAGTTAGATGAGAGATTATGGAGTCAAATTTGGAGTAAATCCAAGTTCCATTGCTAACTAGTTAGGTGACCTCTCCCTCCCTATAAAATGGGGATGAAATGATCTACCCATCAAGGCTAGTTTCAAATATCAGAAACCATCCTGGCCAGCATAATCAGCTGTAGATTTAGTGCAGGGCATTAGGAGTTTACAAAGGTCTGGGACAGAGGCCTGGAGGGGCGGGTTCTGGATGAGCCCTGAGGACAACACTACACCACTGGTCCTCCAACAGAATTGCGGTCTCTGGCATAATTTGGGATCAAGAGAATAAGAAACCCACTGTCCCAACTGCTAAGTCTGCATCACTTCTGCTAGGATCTGGAAATCCCAAACTGCTACCATAACTGTGGACTTCCAGAACATACCACTGGAAAATGGGGGCCTACGCTCCATGTCTCTACAATGACCCTGTTGTCATTGCTGCAAAACAACAAATGCCCCCACCACCTTACCAGCAGGGGCAATAGAGATAGACTTCACCACTTGTATGGATTCCAAGCAGCATGGCAGACCACTGGTTCATCCACAAACCTGAGCTATAAGAAAGTCTGAAAAATGTAGCCTAAATTTTTAGCATAGTGCAATGGAACATTCTAAAAGGGAGCCAGGGTGGAGATAAAAGAGCTAATTTGCAGTATCTATCATCCTAACTCTTATCACTAAGGTCACAACCAGATAGGATACAATGGACAGCCATTTAGCCCCCTATTTGGCAGACAGGAATCATTCAGTCAGTTACTGACTGACTTCCAGTATAAACCTGGCTTGTAAGGATTACCTTTCGATTTCTCATCCCAAAAGTCAAGGAAAAAAAAAACAAACACAACAACTTAAAACTGCGTTTTCTGTAAAACTAAGAGAAACACATGATCTACTGACTCATAAACATACATAAAGCCTTCCAAAATTAGCAGAAATACAACACAAGCCACAGAGAAAGGCAGGCAGACAGGAAATAGTGGGCGTGCTGACAGAGCCTAGTGACCCCAATCACACAGAGTGCTGAAAGTGAAACTTCACACCAAAGCGCAAAAGGATATACCTCGTTTGTGCAAATGGGTGCAGAAATGGAAGCGAGAAAGCTGAGAAAATGAACTCTCCTGGATGACCTTCATTTTATTTTGGAAAAACAGGGAGAAAAGTACCCCAATGATTCACTTTCAGGAGTCACAGTTGCAAAAAGAGCAGGTGAGGGCTTTTCTGTTAAGAAGCCTGGAAGGCTGCCATAACACACACACACATGCACAAGCACACATACAGAAGCCCTGTACAAGGAGACACTTAGGGAAAATTCAAATCATTCAATGAGTAATATAAAAGAAATTCCCACGGAATCAAGATGAAAATAAGATAAGTGAAAAATCTTGGGGGTAAAGAGTAAATTTTACCATTAGGTGAAGAATACTTACCAGAAAGTGAGGAGATAAAAATAACTAACAAAACAAAGAGGCAAACCACAGAATGGCAGAAGATATTCACAAATGACACTACAGACAAAGGGCTGATATCCAAAATCTATAAACTCCTCAAACTCAACACCCAAAAAACCCAGATAATCATGTCAAAAAATGGGCAGAAGACATGAACAGACACTTCTCCAAAGAAGACTTAGAAATAGCTAACAGACACATGAAAAAATGTTCATCATTAGCCACCAGGGAGATTCAAATCAAAATCACATTGAGATACCGCCTTACACCAGTTAGAATGTCCAAAATCAACAGGACAGGAAATAACAAGTGTTGGAGAGGATGTGGAAATAGGGGAACCCCCTTATTCTGTTGGTGGGAATGCAAGTTGGTGTAGCCACTTTGGAAAACAGTGTGGAGATTCCTTAAGAAATTAAAAATAGAGCTACCCTATGACCCTGCAATTGCACTACTGGGTATTTATCCCAAAGATACAGATGTAGTGAAAAGAAGGGTCATCTGCATCCCAATATTCATAGCAGCAGTGACCACAATCACCAAACTGTGGAAAGAGCCAAGACGCCCTTCAACAGATGAATGGATAAAGAAGATATTGTCCATATAGACAAAGGAGTATTACACAGCCATCAGAAAGGATGAATACCCAACTTTTGTATCAACATGGAGTGGACTGGAGGAGATTATGCTGAGTGAAATAAGGAAAGCAGAGAAAGTCCATATGGTTTCACCTACTTGCTGAATATAAGGAATAACATGGAGGACGTTAGGAGAAGGAAAGAAAAAGTGAATTGGAGGAAATCAGAGGGGGAGACGAAGCATGAGAGACTATGGACTCTGAGAAACAAACTGAGGGTTTTGGATGGGAGGGAGTGGGGGGATGGGTGAGACTGATGGTGGGTATTAAGGAGGGCACGTATTGCATGAAGCATTGGGTGAGCTGCATAAACAATGAATCTTGGAACACTGTAAAAATAAAATAAAAATTAATTAATTAATTAATCAATTAATTAATAATTTGACAAGAATTTAAAATATAAGAATTCAATACGGTAATTACCTATTATGGGTTGAATTGTGTCCCCCACCAAAATTCATATGTTGAACTCCTAATCCCTAGTACCTCAGAATGTGACTGTATTTGGAGATAGGCCCTTTAAAGAGGTAAAGATAAATGAGGTCACTGGGGTGGGCCCTAGTCCAATAGGACTAGTGGCCTTATAAGAAAAGGACATAAGGACAGACACAGAAGAAGCACCATGTGAAGACAGAGGATGATGACTAGCGATAAGCTAAGGGGAGAAGCCTTGGAAAAAAAATCAACTTTATCAACACCTCGATCTTGGACTTCCAACCTCCAGATTGTGAGAAAGTGAATTTCTGTTGTTTAAGCCACTAAGTCTGTGGCACTTTGTTCTGGCCGCCCCACCAAACTAAAACTTCAGGAACTAAAACTCTAGGAACAAAGATCACAAGGGAGAAATGCCAAACTCAAGCAAGAGATGAGAAAACAGAAGAAACTGAAATTTAAGCTGACAGAACTCAGCAAGTAAAAGGGAGGGGATAAAGGGCACAGTGGAACAACCAAAAAACAATGAAAAAACAGACTGTACAGAAAACACTGTTAGGGACGTATCAGACAGAAATAATAAGATGAACAAAATTCAGAGGAAATAAGAAAAAGGTTTTAAAGGGTTAGAGGGAAGATGAGTATAAAAAGCAGTCAAAGCAAATCTAAAACATGCATAATCGGGGGCGCCTGGGTGGCTCAGTGGTTAAGCTTCTGCCTTTGGCTCAGGTCGTGATCTCAGGGTCTTGGGATTGACCCCACATTGGGCTCTCTGCTCAGCAGGGAGCCTGCTTCCCCCTCTCTCTCTGCCTGCTGTTTTGCCTACTTGTGATCCCTCTCTCTCTGTCAAATAAAAAAATAAAAAATAAAGGGGTGCCTGGGTGGCTCAGAGTGTTAAAGCCTCTGCCTTCGGCTCAGGTCATGATCCCAGGGTCCTGGGATCAAGCCCCACATCGGGCTCTTTCCTTGGTGGGGAGCCTGCTTCCTCCTCTCTCTCTCTCTGCCTGCCTCTCTGCCTACTTGTGATCTCTCTGTGTCCAATAAATAAATAAGATCTTTTAAAAAATAAAAATAAAAATAAAAAAATAAAAAAAATCTAAAATGTGCATAATCGAAGATGCTAAAGAACACCAAGACAAGTCAATACAATGAAGTTAAAGCCTACAATTCGAGCAAAGTTTCTTGACTCGCCACACCAAAGTGTCTGTCAGTGTGGTTAACAAGACACATCCCAGTAAAGTTTCTGGAGTAGAAAAATAAATACACGCTCTGGGCAGGCAGGCAAAAAGAGGAAGATGTTCACAAAGAAAAAATTGCAAAGTGATCACAAATTTCTCTACAGCAACACATAATACCAGAAGTGGGGCGACACTAACAGGTAGTCAAGTAAGAGTGTGAATCGAGGATTAAGGGTATATCCGCTCACAGAAACGTCAGGTGCGAAGCTGCAGACAATTGAATATGCAGGTGCACAAGGGGCACAACACTCACAGGTTCTTCTTGGGCACTTGACCAGATTTAGTCAAGCAAGAAATGCCTAGAAAGAAAAAGGTCACAGCTGGCAAAGAGAACTGAATATAGTTTTTTTTTTAAGATTTTATTTATTTCTTTGAAAGAGAGAAACATAGTGAGAGAGGGAACACAAGCAGGGAGAGTGGGAGAGGGAGAAGCAGGCTTCCTGACAAGCAGAGAGCCCAATGCGGGGCTCAATCCCAGGGCCCTGGGATCATGACCTGAGCCGAAGGCAGATGGCTTAAATCACTGAGCCACCCAGGTGCCCTGAGAACTGAATATACTTAATGGTAAAATTAACAATGTGAAGATTAAGATGATAAAAGAAAAGGAAAATATTATATCTCCCCATGATGTAGTAACCATACAACAATTAGGAGAAGAAACAGGTTAAGAGGTAGGAATGTACAGTTAGTTCATTGTTTCACCTGTTAGTTAGCAGTGAAAGGATTTCATTCAATAATGTCATTAAAATGATAAAACATAAGTATGGTTAACAATACAATGTAAACACTAAGAAAATACTATTAAAATTGAGTTGTAAAAAAGAAAGAACATGGAAAAGGAAACATGGCTGTTCACTGTAGAAATCAATAAATATTGACTAAAGAAACACAAGACTAAGACCGTTATTATATAAAGATTTAATTATAAAGATAACCACTAGAACAAAAATACAAACTCCTCTAAACTCTGTAAGAAAAAAACTGTACACACCTACAACCTAATAGGCCAACAGGGAACATAGTTAAGACTCTGAAAACATTACAAAACAGAAAATATTACATAAAGTAACAAGACAAAATTAAGATCAAATACAATTTTTGTGTCAAATCAGTAAATGCAAATAAGTTTAATTCACATATTAAAAAGAAGCTGTGGCTAGGTGAAGAAGTCAGCAAATCTTCTCACACACATACACACACATAAAACTGTAACTGGTCAAAATTGTCAAAATAACTATTCCAGCGTCCTGGAAATAGACCTAAAGCAGACAACACATTGGAAGAGTACTTGATCCTGAAGAACTACTATAGTTTCAGGTAAGAACAGTCTATGGCCTCATTGCCTGGGGTTGGTTACATACCCAACCCCAACTCAACAGACAAGAGCAGTGGTCTTACCAGCATTGAGATTTTGCTGGAAAGATTTGCTGGAAAACCAGCCATTCTGATCTGAAAAGGGGCAATCTTTTTTTTTTTTTTTAAGATTTTATTTATTTATTTGACATAGAGAGAGAGATCACAAGTAGACAGACAGGCAGAGAGAGAGGGAGAAGCAGGCTCCCCGCTGAGCAGAGAGCCTGATGTGGGGCTCGATCCCAGGACCCTGAGATCATGACCTGAGCCAAAGGCAGAGGCTTAACCCACTGAGCCACCCAGGTGCCCCTGAAAAGGGGCAATCTTTATTTGGATTGGGGGTAAGGAGGTGAGGGTAGGAAACTCCTGGCTTTCTCCCTAAAAATGGTGGGCCTTAGTAGGAAGCGATAAGGAAAAATTTATCCCTTCTCTAGCTTGAGGTTGCACTCACGGATGGAGTAAATGCTTGAAATGAGAGTCACAGAAGGTTCTCCCTCCACATATCCTTGGCCTGCAAGACACAGGGATGTACAGGGGAAACCCAAGAAAGCCCAGTGGTAAAGAAAAAGCAAAAGAGATTTAAAAATGGCTAACCTCTGCACTTCTAACCTCAGCAGAGGGTTGAAGTCTTACTGGCTCAAAGTGTTTGTTTGAGCACAGCCTTTGGCCAAGTCACTGGCTGACCAAGAAACTATGCAGACTCAGGAGCCACCTCTCTAAAGCCTGGTTGATAAGTGAAAAAGAGAATAAATAAACTCACCAGAGATAAAAGTGTCTGCACACAATGGGGGAAGTAAGATTCCACATATTAAGTTCAGATAATTTACAAAATAAAAAGAAAAACAAACAAAATAAATCAGAATCCCAAGTAGCTACAAAATGTTAATTAAATTGTCCAGAGTTCATTCAACCAAAAATTACAAACATACAAAGAAAAAGAAAGTGTAACCTATCCTGAGAGGAAAAAAATCATTTAAAATGAAATGACTCCAGGTAGATGGAGATGTTGGATTTTTTTAGACAATAAATTTCAAAGCATTTATTATAAATGCTTGGGAAGAATTTTTTTTAAATATGATAATGGTAACTCAACAAATACTGAACCCATAGAAAATATAACTCTTATTTTAAAAACGGAATCTCCAGAGTTAAAAAGTAGAATAGCCAAAAGGTACTGGGTGGCTCAGCGTCCAACTATTGTTTTCGGCTCTGGTCATGATCTTGGGGTCATGGGACTGAGCCCCACGTCAGCGTCAGTGCTCAGTGTGGAGTCTTCTGGAGATTCTCTCCCTCTCCTTCCCACTCCGCCCCTCCCCAGCTCATTCTCTCTCTCTCTCTAAATAAATAAAAAATATCTTGGGGGGAAAAAAAGTAGAATAGCTAAAATGAAAAATTCATTACATGAGATCAACAGCAGACTGGAGATGAGAGAATAAAGTGCAAATGAACAATAGAACAATAAAAATTACCCAATCCAAAGAACAGAAAGTAAAAACACTGAATAAAAAAAAAAAGAACAAAACCTCAGAAGCCTGAGGGTCAAGATTAATCATGCCAACATACATGCAATGGAAATCACAGAAAGAGAGAGATAAAAGGAGGGGAAAAAACTATTAGAAGAGATGGTGGTTTGAATCTTCTCAAATTTGCTAGAAAACATTAGTCTACATATCCAAGAAACTTGACAAAATCTGGTATCACACGTACATGTATCATAAAAAAAAAAAGGGCAAGAAATTTTGAATGTAGGAAGAGAAGAAAATGTATCATTTAAAGGGAATATAATATGAATAATGGATGACTTCCCAGCAGAAAGCATGGGGGCAAAAAGTCAGAGGAATCACATAATCAAAGTATTAAAGAATAAAAACTGCCAACTAAGAATTCTATCTCCAGCAAAATCAGCCTTCAAAACTGAATGTGAAATAGTGACACTCCCAGAATAAAATAACAATAACATAAGACTTGTTGCAAGCAGACCTGCCTACAAGATACACTAGAAGAAATCCATCAGGCTAAAAGGAAATAACACTGGATAGTAACTTATGTCCATAGGAAAGAATGAAGAATCCTGGAAATGGCAGATATGTAAGTAAATATAAAAGAACAACTGGCCAGGAGATACCTTAACATCCTAACTATACTAGACTTGCCTTAGCTTCTCCAGAAGCTACTTCAAGGAGCTAGTAATTCAACCCAGAAATGCGAGGGCATTAATGCCCCCAAGAACATACCCCAACCAATGGAAAACAAGACAAGAAGCAGCAGAAGTTAAGTTGGTCATCTGCCTCCTACTTCCCACCCACCCTCCCTTTGCAGAGGACTGTTCTGAGTGTACAGTTGTAAATGCCACCTCTGTTTCCCACTGTGTTGTTGTGAAGCTGTGGCTTTCATAGTAGCAGACCCCCCTTGTAATTCTTCTGCTTTCTTCCTCAGTTCACTTTGCTTTTTCCTTCATTGTCTTTTCTCCAGGATGACAACCCCCCTCCAATAAGGTCTCTTTTTTAGGGAACCAAGCTCAGAGAGCTGGTACCAAGAGAGCTGGTACCAAGAGTACCAAGAGTACCTAGAATCCAACACTATAGATGGGATTTGGAAGCTGAATTAGCAACCTGTGTGGGAATAATAGGGTGCCTTCTCTGGTGGTCATGTGGTAGTCATAGTAATAATTACTATTATTTGCTATGATCCTGCACCATGATCTTTCACTTAATGGTGTGTATTTTTGATATCTTCAATATTACATATAGTGAACGTTCTCATTCTGGTTTTTGTTTCATTTTATTAACAAGAGTCAATTTCTAAGTTACCAGAATATTTACTTATTTATAATATATAATAATGTTTATTATTAATATATTATTATTTATTATTTATTGATTTTATTATTTGATTCCCTCAATAATTATTAATTAACTAATTGATTCCCTTGATATTATTTATTGATTAAATATTTATTGATTCCCTCACTGTGTGCCAGAATCTGTGCTTAACACTGGAACCACCTGAATGGAAAACAGACAACCACCTCCTGGGGGGGGGGGGAAGTACTTTTCCTCAAGGAGCTAACAGCATAGTAAGAGAACAAGGTTTATTTATTTTATTTTTTTTAAGATTTTATTTATTTATTTGACAGAGAAAGAGCCCAAGTAGGCAGAGCAGCAGTCAGAGGGATAGGGAGAAGCAGGCTCCTGGTTGAGCAGAGAGCCTGACATGGGGCTCAATCCCAGAACCCTGGAATCATGACCTGAGCCAATGGCAGATGCTTAACCAACTGAGCCACCCAAGTACCCCATAAAAGAGCAATGTTGAAATAGACTCAGACATGCCAAGGAGATCATGAAAGCGACAGTACTGATTCCTGACATGCAATGGCACCACAATGTCTAGAATTTTCACCCACAGTTAATTGGGATGAGGTGCAGGTGGAAGGTGAGGCACCAGGCTATTAAGGGGCCACTGCACAGAATAGGTATGTGGCTGGGATGATGACAAGGACTCTGGAGAGGGTTGTCTGCTTTTCAAGGAACTGAAACACTTGCAAAAAAAAAAAAAAAAAAAGAAAGACAGACAGACAGAAAGAAAGAAAAGAAAAAGAAATTGATAGGGTCGGCAGTAGCAAATAGCAAATAGCATACACAATAAAAATAGAATATAACAAAATTAAAAAATAAAAGAGCTCTTTCAACACACACATAGACACACACCTCACATGCACACAACAGGGGTTGGCTGATTCTCACACCAGGCAGATGCCTTACCCCAAGGAGAGAGCCAGACTCAAAGAGATCATAGTTTTCATCTCAGATTCCCGTAACCTTCCACAAAGGTCAGAGAAGATTATCTAAAGGGTTGAGGATGAATACAGGTGGTCCCAGGCCTTCCAGAACCATGCAGGACAGATGAGGTATTGTGCTGGGTGGAAGTCTGGACCTACACGCCCACCTGCATGCGTGCACACACGTACACACTGTAAGTTCACTTGTAATTAAAAGGGTGGTGGTGAATACCTAACAATTTGTTCTACAACAGGCGGAGCAGTCAAATCTCTCATCAGCGATAAACAACTACAAAGGCTACACCAGTGCTTACCAGAGGAAAATGAACTTTACTGCTCATGTATTTCCTGCCTCAAGTCAACTTCTAAAACTCTCACAGCTTCCCAGTACTCAAACCTAGAGACACTACTGCCCAGTCAGAAGTAATGGGCTGAGAGGCAGGGGTGGGGGCGGGGCGGGGCAGGGGTGGGGACGGGGCACCAAGGGTAGAATGGAAGTCCCAGCCCTGATCTTCCTGCTCCATGTGAAGACTGGAAGAGCCTACGGTAGCGCACACTCAACAGACCGCAGCCCTCTGTACAGCCTGGTTGCCTCCACTCCCCGGGCTGCTCTTCCTCCCTCTTGAGCCCCATACCTTCTGAGGGCCCTGCCTCTTCTAAAATTAGGCTCTTCCTCTCCTTCAGCTTGGCACGCCAGCCATTTTCAAGTGATGACTTCAGTTCTCACTTCACTTTGGCTTCCCTCTTCCTTCATTTCTGAGCACCCGCAGTCTTGGACAAACAGGATTGCCTGCAGAAAGTTCCCCATCCAGATCGTCCTGGACTTGAGGATGGAATCCAGATATAAATAGGCCAACTGAATTATGGGCAGAGAAGTAAAGGACAAAATGGCTTTGGCCTAGAGTAGCAGAAAACAGATCCAGGAATTTTGTAAGGATGATTTCTGCACAGATTTAAGAGCTAGATTTATATGAACCCAAAAGTTATTTCCTAAATAGTTCTACAGATCATAACAACCTCTCTACAAAATGAAGTAGCTGGTTTTTTTCATAGCAGAGCTATAACTCCCCAACATGCCCTGGCTTCAGCTATTTCCGTACGTAAGCAGGGCTCTCCGTAAATATTTGCTGAATGGTGAATAAATGGATGAGCGCTTGCAGTTCTGATTAGACAGATTATAGCTTTTGGTCCTTTCATGGCAGTTGAAAAAGAGAACAATGTCATTTTGAATTATTCTGAGACTACCACTCTGGAACTACGGACAGGGGAGGCCTCAAAGCTGATGTGCCAAAAGATGCCATCAAAAAATTGGATCCTCTGGAGCGAGCGACTTCACTGAGAACTTCTGCACCAACACATCCACTCTGGGGTGTAACTGAAGTTTACAAAAATCACCAAAGTAGAGATGTGGGTGGTTCCTGGTCCTACTTTAGCTTCTCCCTACAATTCATATGTACCCCTCCTCCCAGCTCCCCAACACAGACACAGTCTGTCTTACTCCTCAACCTCCTGGACTTGACATTTTTCTTTTTTTTTCCAGTTTTCCCTCCTCTAATTCCTGTTTTACTTAGATAGATAGATGATATCTATCGATCAATAGATAGATGAATAGATGATATCTATCTATCAATCGATCGATAGATGATATCAATCGATCGATAGAGGATATCTATATCTATAGATCAATAGAAGATATCTATCTGTAGATATATAGAAGATATCTACCTGTAGGTAGATAGAAGATATCCATCTGTAGATAGATAGATAGACAGATAGATAGATAGATAACTTATGGAATAGAAGGTAGAGACCTTCTGTCTCCTTGAGATCTCTAGTGTGTTCTTGGTCAGTTACCTAGTCATCTGCCCATCCTAATGGGGTTTTGTTTTCATGAGGTATTCTTTGCTTTACTGGCCCATAGCTATGGGTTGTTGCTTAGGCCTCTGGTAGCTATTCCTTCCCAAGTAAGCCCCGGTGTGATTCCACGGTCAAGAGCACTACTGACAAGCCAGACAGCCCTCTAAAACAATGGAAAGGGCAATAACTGCATGGCATGCGAACCCAAATGCTGCACCATTCTAAATGTGACAATTCTGAGGAAAACACATCCATCTAACCAATAATTAAGAATGGATTATAAGCCTCTTGCTGACAGTATAAAGCTTTACTTGTTAGGAAGATATCTGTTGATAGAATATCTGTTGACAAGAGACCCTGCCAAGGAAAACTTCAGGCTGTCGAAAATCTACCAAAGATCTCTTCTTTTTTTTCCAGTTGACATCCATTGTCATACATAATCACCAAAAAAAAAAAAAGTTTTTCTTCTGATGAGAACTTTTTAGATCTACTCTCTTAGCAAGTTTCAAATATATAATACGGTATTATTAGCTTTAGTCTCTATGACATATATTATATTATATTCCTGTGACTTGTTTATTTTATAACTGGAAGTTTGTACCTTTTGCCCTCCTTCCCCCAGGCACACCAGGATGGTGCATCGCTAGAGCCCACCAACAACAGTATGACAGCTGGTCCTTCGGGAGAGTGGTGGGTTAGCATAGCAGTTAAGTGTGCAAGCTCTCAACCCAAGTTGCTTACTTGGAAAAATTACTTAATTCTCTTTGCCTCAGTTTCACAGTCATAAAATGGAGATAATAGTAGCACCTACTTAAAAGTGTTTTTGTGACACATAAATGAGTTAATACACATAGAGCACCCAGAATAGAGCTTGGCGCTCAGGGAGTTTGGGGATCTGATTCCATCCAGCAAATATTTATTAAGTCTGTACTACAAATACAGTGCTGTGTTTTAGGAAATAGAAATACAATAGTGAATAAGACACAGTGTCTGTTCTCCAAAAGCTTGTAGTCTAATGGCTTCATGCGAGATTATTTTCTTATATTAAATAATATCTAAGTACCTGGCAATCTGTCACAAACACTACAACTATTTCTGGGACACTCTGACCATGAAAAAGATGGGTTTTTTTCATAAGAAATCTTGAAAGCAAATGGGAAAATTGCAGTTATTATTTGTGCCCATCAATGAACTACAGAATATTTCATTTAGATCCATATGCTTTTCACCTTAGTCACTTGGAGAATTTTCTAAGTCTACTTCCAAAGGCTTCTATGAACCAAGTTCAGGGATTCAAATGCTAATTCTTTATACTGCTGCCAATTTCTCACTGCACCTAAACTTATAAAAAACAAAATGTAATCGGTATATCAACCCAAAATCCATGCAGGTATTGAAAAAAAGATAAAATTTCACATAATCCAGGTTCCAAATGGGAGCCATCCCTAGATTCATCCATAGAGCTCTGGTTAACACAGTTACAGAAAGAAAGTTGCTAAGTTAAATTAGGGAAGATGACATAATTGAAACTTCTGAATCCAGCACTTCCCTCCTTGAAATTATTAAAATTGTAATTACAAAAATGAAAATGACTGAAATCCACTTATCTTCAGGGATTGGTTTACAGATTATTCCATAATAGGCATACCAAATGATCACAGCAACCAAAGTTGTAACAGGGTCACAGGAAATGGGCCTCCTGCCTGAAATCTCCAAAGATGTAAGAAATCATTTCTTTCAAATATTGTAATGTCCAAATGTGCTAAATTGTTATAAATGTTACTATCTGAGAACTAAGTTCAAGGAAACACAAAATTTTGTTCCTCAGCAACCTTTCCCTGCCTACAGATAAACACACGACAGAGATGTTATAATACCTCCTTCATGCTCAATCCTTCTGTAGGACCAAGTGTTGGGATGTTGTAGCTGTGATGCTGCCAGTTCCAACCAGCCTAAGAATGCCCTATGGTGATTTCCTCAGCAATAGAAAGAGCGAGTCTGTGGCCTAAAGGGAGAGTGTGGTGGACCTGCCCCTCCAAGACAAAGAGGTGAGGAGCAAAAGGAACACTCAAGGGGCGCCTGGGTGGCTCAGTCAGTTAAGGGTCTGCCTTCCGCTCAGGTCATGATCCCAATGTCCTGGGATCAAGTCCTGTATCGGACCTGCTTCTCCGTCTCCCTCTGTGTTCCTTCCCTGCTTGTGCCCTCTCTCTCTGACAAATAAATAAATAAAATCTTTAAAAAGGAAGGAAGACAGGGAGGGAGGGAGGGAGGAAGGAAGGGAGACCGACTCAGGGAGACTGGGTATGAAAGAGGGGAGCTGGTGCACTGCCAAACTGAACACTTGGAGAAGTACAGAAGGCCTCCCAGCCCTGTCATCAGAGCAGAATGCAGCAACAGAGTTCTCGACCAAGTCTGACATGGACGGCCTAGAGTCTGCATATATATGAGCATGGAGACACACGGGTCCCCTTGTCTGGCAAATTTTGAAGGGAGGACACAACTCTCAAAAACAAAAGAGAAGAGCAGGTAGCAGTGGGTCATTCGAACTGCAAGGGTGGTCTTATTTTCCTTGGGTCAAGCAAGTACTTGGAGGGTGGCAAGACTGGGCCCTCACTGCAGAAACCTCATCCAAGAGGGTGAGGATGAGGAAACCGCATAATACAAGGTTACAAGTAACGGTGTTTTCAGATTAGTCAACCAGAGAGAATGTGAAGCCAGTATATTGGAAATGGCAATGTGATGGTCTTTGGAAGGACTTCTAGATTATCCATCCATTACCCTGTCCATGCAGTTGCCCACAAGGCAGCACACCTCATGAAGCATCCACCCCCACACGCAGAACGGCACCACTTAGGTAATGTTTCATCCTCTCGTTCCTCTAACTGCCTACCTATCCAAGAGTCAACAAAGCAAGAAGAACAAGGAGAAGGAATGAAATACAACAGAGCACATCTTTTCCCCAGTGCAAAGAGAAGAGAGACTGTCAATTGCATGTGCTAAAAATTCTTTTATTTGAAAAAGTCACAATTACAGAAAAGAGAATGATCTTCATTATAGGACAGAGATCAGAACATTACATAATCTGCCTAAGATGTGATCAAAAGGCGAAGAATATCTTAGATGGGTTGAAAAAAAAATAGTAATGCCATTTTCTAATAGTTGTCCAAGACTCTCCTATAATCAGTCAATCAATCAATCAATCAATCAATCAGGAAGTTTTAATTGAGCACAAATGCTGTGAGAGAGCATGGCCCCACACAAATAATTTAGAGGGCTTTTACCCCATTTGGCAAAATTGGGGTAGACAGTGAGCAGAACTATACTGCCTAGGATTAGAGATACCCTGCTAGTTCTATACCTGCATGACCCTATCCTATATAAATGGGAATTTGCTAAGAGGGAGGATCTTGCTAGACTGGTATTCCGGAGGACTATCTGGACCAGTATAGTTGCTGAAACTAACGTGCCTTCTAAAGATGGGAAAGTTTAGGTTAAAATCAATGATAAATGTAGAGGGGGAAAAAATAGCAGCTGAGGATAAAGGAATGAACAAGTGGATATGTAACAAGGGAGATCTAATATCACATTAGTGCCCTGAGAAAGAGTCAGAGCAAGAGAATGATATTGTCTCATAGCATAATTATACCAGATGCCCAAAATGATGAAGCCATATGGTTGCCAAGACCACCCCAGCTTTTGGAACCTGACAAGGTCTAATGGCAGCCTGCAAACCTGAATGGCTTCATTCTGGGAAACATTCTGGTCATACAATGCAATGATGAACTCGACAAATTGTTGATGAGGTTGGAACTCCAGTAATGTGCCAATATCTTTTGACTCTCATTTTTCAGGTAACATATACTATAAATGATATCACTTGGGAAGAAATTTCCAGCAACTGTATAATACACAGCTTCTGGCAGACTGATCACTGTGCAACTATAAATAAACCTTGATAAACAAATGCTTAGAAAGGCCTCTGGTCATAATGGAGAAAGCAGAGAGCTGTCTGCCTGACATGCCACCATGCACTAGGCACAAGTGCATATTGTTCTCATTCTTGTGGATGAAAAGCTATTAACCAGAATAGAAGAACCAATGGGTTTCTGATGAGAATTAACCAGTAGGCTTCACAAGTGGGTCCAAATTCCCCTGGGGAGCAGCCCAACCCTAAGACGAGGAAAGCTGTGGGAAGCCACACAGCATGTTCAAACTACATTGCATCTAGGCATGACTACCACTCATTTAACCCAATATTTGAGAGACCCAAATTTGGGGGTACGAAACATGTATCCTAACAGCACTCAGGCTATTAGCACACAATGGCAATAACATGCCAGTGGGGTAAACCACATTGGCCCATGAGACCTAAGTGTTTTAGAGGAGATGGGTGCCAGTCTAGATATCATAGGACAAGTTGAATTCACTTTTAGTGAGGAAATATTCAAAGGAAAAAGATGTATGAACTAGAATAAGCAGATTAGAGGGAATTCTCTTCCAGGAGGAAGGTAAGGGTTGGGATCCAGCCTGAAAAGATGACAAGGATTTAGTGAAGTGAGTTAGGCCAACTCAACAAATAATGCTCGATATACTAGGACCCAGCATTGAGAAAGGGCTTATATCCCAATGCACCAATACCTCTTGACTATTTTTTTTAAGATTTTATCTATTTATTATCTGAGGGGAGGGGAAAAGAGTAGGAGAGAATCCTTAAGAAGATTCCCTGCTGAGCACAGAGCCCAACAAGGGGCTCAATCCCATGACCTGAGCCAAAGCCAAGAGCCAGACATTCAAACAACCTGAGCCGCCCAGGTGCCTCCTGACTATTTTAATACAGATTAAGGCTAAAATAACTATTGGGCAATGGCCTTCCACCTTGCTACTGAGGCTTAAGAAGTGGACTTATGGGATATCATGGATCTCCAAGCCTCAGAAATTTCTCCAGGGCAATTTAATTTACATGGATGAGCATTGACTGCTTTCACTCCAAGAACAGATCAGAATAAAATATAAACTGTGATGTAGCTAGCAGGGCTAAGAACTATTCTGAGTAACACTTGTGTCCTCTCCATAGATGGAAGTGGGCTTGGCTATAAAGGAACACACAATGGAAACCTGTCTCAATACAAAACTTTGAACTAAGGCAAGGAACTGGTTTTGTCCCTAACTGACTTAGAACCCAAAAATAACCAAACCATGGCCAATTTTAATGATTCCTGTCCATAATATCTGGTATATAGACAAGGGCCAGTTCTGTTGGGAAGACATTGCAAATACCAATATAATTCTTACTGATTTGTTTTGTAATAGAACTGAATTGTATCATGACTATATTTAATATAGTGTAACACGGGCAGTGTCAGTAAGATTCAACTGCCTTATATAAATAAGTTATAAAATAATACCCATATTAATGATCAAATATTTCAGAAGTTGCAGTTAAAGCCTCTTCAGGATGTAGTACTGATGGAAACTGACTGGCCTGAAAAGAACTGGATTTTAGCTAAGCATTAGTTAATTACTATGCTAAATGGTTGACACACATTTATCACAAGGTACAAATAATAACAGATCAGGGAGAACAGCAAATAATCAAATTAGTACAAATATATAAAAAGGCATATAATGCCTTTACAGGATGGACTGGTTCTTTCTTTAAGTTAATCCCTACCCCACACTGGATCCATAAAATGTTAGGCGTATTCATGCTGATACTATCGCTGCATGTGTTATATAAATGCTATATTAAAGGCAGATGCTCATAAAAATATGATCATTTTAGGAAGAGAGCCTAGGCCAGGAGCCAAGGGTGTAGGCTTTGTGGGAGAGAGATAACTCAGTAGGCCTGTGTTGCTCAAACCCTGCACATTCCCAAGTACTGCCTTCTTGAGGATTGGTCCTTGGCTGGCTCCTAAAAGACAAGCTCTGAGCCCTTGGAATATTCTGCCTGATAAGAGTGCTTTTGCATGCCTGAAGTCTTGGGTCACCCAGCACTAGTTCGATCAGATAGTTTATGCTAAAAATGTGATTTATGGTGATGCCTATTTTTGCTTTGAGTGGTTGAGGTCAGTTGTCTATGTGACTAAACCCCAGTAAAAACTCGGAACACCAACACACAGCCCTTCCCCTGTTGGCTACACTGCATGTGTTGTCACACATCATTGCTGGGAGAATTAAGCCCATCCAAATAATTCTCCTGGAAAAGGACACCTGGAAGTTTGTGCATGGTTTCTTCTGGACTTTGTCCTGTGTGCCTTTTCCCTGTGCTTATTTTAATCTGCATCCTTCCGCTGTAATAAACTATAACCATGAGTATAGCAGTTTTTTCTGTTCCCCATAAGTCCTTTCTACAGAAGCATAAAGCTTTAGCTTTTGGCATTCCCCCAACCCATGGCACAATCAGGCCACACAGAGGAGGTGGGTAGATAGTCCTGAAGGGTGGGTAGATATCCTAAGGAAAGACAGATCATTCAAGACAAGAGGGTGGTTGGACACAAAAGAAAGTTCTCTGCCACAACAAAGAATCCTGAAAGGGAATAAGGAATTTTACTCATCTAGAAGACTTTGGACTGTCTTATGGCTTCCTGGAAATCTCTTTATGACTACTTTCTAACTCTGGCAAAAAAGAACACAAAGCTACATCTTTTTTATTTTCTAAATTATGTTCCATAAGTTTAGAAGCTAATCATGAACAATTCTCTAACTTCATTCATCTTCCCTAAAACAGCCCTGAAACATTTTTCTATTTTGAATGTTGATAAGTTGTGAATTTTATTTTCCACTGAACTTAAATCTTTTATTTTTACAGATAAAACCCACAAACACAGGCCTCCGTTGACTGTCACTTTTTTTTTTGAGAAAATTCACAAATTGTACCACATGATAGAACATGTACTATAAAAAGTTATTCCACATCAGCTGTCACCAAAAGCATCTGAATTCTTTTTGTTTGACCAAGGCTTTTTGCCAAGCAGCTAAAAATGTTCTATCGTGGACACTTGATTTCCTAATAAATCTTCTAGTTCGTATCTCTGATAAAGCTCTGTAAATTATTTGTATGATCTGGTCCAAATTTGATGGATGTTCTAATCATGCCAAGGTCTGTACCACAGAAAGTCTTCCTCTGGATATTTCTTATCACTGCTGCTAGTGGTCTTCTCTCTGATTGACTCCTAGTTTGAAGAAATTCTTTCTTGGTTCTCTAGTTCCCAAATCCAAGACTTGAAGCTGTCAAAATGAAGACCTTCCTCAGATATGTCAGAAGTTTTTTTCTCTGAAACACCACAAAAATTCTGAGTAACTTCCCACAGAAGTTTTTCTCTGCATTATATATAGAAAAATATGTAACAGGAGTGAAAGGGGAAGTAACTCTACAGTAGGTGGGCAACCACAGGGTATTTCTCTTAAAGGAGCACTGAGCTCAACTGATTCCTCTGATTTGCTTCCTATTTAAGATGTACCTTTCAAGGACCTAACAGTTCCCCTGAGTTCATACACATAACATGACTTACAGAAACATAAGCCAGCTGGCTAAACAATAGATTGGAAACTCCGGGGCTATTAGTTCTCATTCTTGTATTAGAATATTATAATTTGGTTCAAGTCCAGTGGCCTCTTTCTGTTCTGTATACTCAGATGTGAGACAGTGCCAGGAGTCCAAACTTATCTCCTTGGATTGTTTGAAAGATTATTAATGATGGAAATTTCAAAGAGTTCTCCTAGGATAAAATATCATACCAATACTAAGTAAAAACACATGAATGATTTTAAATTATCATGGTGAAAAGTGTGGTGTAGTAGAGACTATAACAGCCTCTCACATTTTGTGTTTACACTGGCAAGAATAATAATGTTGGCATATAATCTTCGTGCAAGTAACAGTAGTCGGCCAAGGGCTTGCCTTGAATCTTGAAGCAAAACAGAATGTCTTAAGTACTTCTGAAGTTGGCATTCTCAACCATAATCCATCCCTAAGCCCAGCAGATATATTTAACGTGTGTGAATGAGTTAAAATGGAGTGAATTTTACCTGAGACTTTGCCTGTGTTATCTGTTCTGTTCCTTGGGCACCTGGCACCTGACAGATTCTAATTTCAATATTTTAAAATCATTAGTGAGACTGCACTAAGCTTTAATTTCAAATGCCTTTAATCACTTGGTAAAATCTGTCTCAACAAAATTTTTCTATTTTTAATACCTTTTAAACTGTAAGGAACAAGCGAGAAGTAGCTTCTTCGCCCAACATTTATCCAGAGCTTTTTTCCATGGGAATTATAGATAAGAAACCTGAAATTAAGTAAGCATAAACAACAACAGAAAACAACAAATCGCTATGGTGAGTGCTGTGAAGTGTGTAAACCTGGCGATTCACAGACCTGTACCCCTGGGGATAAAAATATATTATATGTTTATAAAAAATAAAATTAAAAAAAAAAAAGATCATTGTAAAGGCAAGCTAGAGGACCAAAAAGCTCTTTGTATTTCCCTTTACTGATTTTTACTTTATAAAATAAAAATAGGGGTGCCTGACTGACTCAGTTGGTAGAGCATGTGGCTCTTAATCTTGTTAGTTCAAGCCCCACATTGGGAAATTAAAAAAATAAAAGGAACATAATTATTAAAAAATGCATTAAATAAAATGCAAACAATTGAAAATAAAAAAAAAGAAAACAACAAATCTGTGTTAAAAAAATAATTGAAAATCTAGGATCAGATAATCTCTTTACAAGTCAAATTCTCTACTAATGCCTCCTTTAGAGTCTCCCAAACTTCCAAGTGCAGAAACCATTTGATTCTGAGCTCTACCTGTACAGAACATACTTACTGAGAATGATGCTCTTTTCAATCATGTGAGAGTCCCTACAATGACTTCATTACGCCAACTGCCAATTTCCAAACTGTCACTAAAGAACACAGCCTTAGTCAAGAAGACTTAGTAGATTTACATGCCAATAATGTAGATGTAGGAAAAAAGTGGCCATGTACACATGCACTCCTCCAGCATCAGAGCTGGTCTGCTCATCCATCATTTGCAACTCGTTGACATGGTTCCGCAAAGTCAATACACACTCCTAACCCAAAGAGGAAGAAAAGGAAATTGAATTCCCTGTAGTCTATACACACATATACATAATACAAACATATTTGCTCGAACATGAATGTATATAAGCAGGAATCCAAACTTAGTAAGAGAAGCAAGAGTCTGAGCCAAAAGTTTAAGACTAGTACATTTCTGTTGAGGGTTGGGTACAGGAGGATCTTACAGGGAAGAGAAGGGTAGCAAGAAGTAAAAGGGAAGCCGTCAGTGAGAGATCTGTGAGCTCTTCATTCTGGGTGTGGTGCACCTGCTCAGAAAAGTTCGATTTTATCTAAAAGCACAACTTAGCACTATAGTAAAGTCTTTGGCTACTGTTTTATATTTGGCTGCTGACAGCTTCCACATTCCACCAGTGCTTCTTCCCCTTCTGCTCCACATCGGAGCAAGCTGCTAAGAAAGCCAGTGTGGAACCTCCTTTAGTGCCAGTAAAAAGTTCAGATGGTGTCAGCCCCAGCCCACATGAGCAAACCTTCACCCCAGTCCCACCCCCGCAACCACAATAAAAGCCAAGCCAATCTCCTCTCCCAGCTCTCTCATCCCACTTTCAGACCTGCCTGGAAACCTACCCCACTCCCCCCAGAAAGACTCAGCACATGAATAATAAACCTTTTCAGACCCTCTTGGTGCATGTGTGGCATCAATCAGTTTCTTTTCTTATATATATTTTTTTAAGATTTTATTTATTTGAGAGAGAGAGCACAAGACGGGGGAGGAGCAGAGGGAGAGGGAGAAGCAGACTCTCCACTGAGCAGGGAGCCTGATGTGGGGCTCGATCCTGGGCCTCCTGGATCATAACCTGAGCTGAAGGCAGACGCTTAACTGACTGAGCCACCCTGGTACCCTGGCATCAGTTTCAAGATCAGAACCTAATTTTGAGTGAGCAGAAGAGTACACTTTTTGTGCAGGAGACCAGAACGAGCTCCATCTAAGCTATGCATGGTCATTATCAATTGGAGGAACTATTAATAGAGCACACTGGGATTAGAGTAATTTCTACTCCCACTATTTAGCCCAGCATTTTTGTCAGCAGAAAAACTGGTAACAAGTATCTTATAACATTATCCATGTAAAACTAGTTGCAACCTTTTTATCAGAAGTGACTAAGGGAATAAGTGCCCTAATTTGTCTATGAGTGTGTCACAAGTCCCTCAGTTCAAGTCTCTGCCCACATACCTAGAGGAAATTTATGGGGCAGCCCAGCATTTTGGCACCTGCACTGTGAATACACAAAAGATAATGCATAAGACGGAAGCTTTTAGTGAAATAAAATCTGAAACTAGTAAGTATTGTATCATCTCATCTCATATCACAACCCACCATATAACATTTTCTATACCAATTGTTAAATGACTTCCAAAGAATAGATGGGCCTTGAAAAATATAGAGACTATCTAATGCTATTGACAATCAAAGAAAATGGGCTTTTCTGAGATCTCAGTCTATGTCTATCTTAATAAAAGCAGAACGAATTGAGAAAGACTCCACAAGAGATACTTCAGGACACAGCACAGGACCCCCTGAGTCCCCAAGCTAAGTGTTTACAGAGAAGCGTGAATAAAAAGGCCAAGAGAAAGGTGAAAAGCTGATTCTAGGACGGCCTACTCATTGGGCTGCAGAAAGTGCCTCCCTTCATTAAAAACCTGAGACAAAGGTGGTGTCAGGTACACAAATGAGAATAGTGACAACCAGCTTGCAGAGTATGAGCATCATACGACTTTAAGTATCCAAAGTGCCTTCTGAACC